>NC_089912.1:16966772-17251772 GCF_040182565.1 Anser cygnoides | reverse complement strand
AGGACACAGACCATTGCATTGGAGCAGTTGCCATATTACATGTTGCCTGTCAATAACTGCCCCATCAGTTACATATCAGTGCTAGAAAGGTAATGGCTTTATTAATTCAGTGACATTGAAAACTGAACCTTCTCAAGAATATTTGTGTCTCCATCTAGCATTTAGTTATCAGTGTAGTTGTACTGGGATGTAGAATGAAAAGAAGAACATTCTTTCATTGGAAAGTCTCACTTTCCAATGAAGAAATTAAGTGACAGCCTGATAATACTTAAGAGAAATTTTAGAACAAAAGTAATCTTATAAAAAGGCCCAGCATGTACCGAATGCTGTTTCCTAATGGATGTTGACAGAGATAATATTTAAGGGATGCCTACTTCTGCCTTGTTAGTCTTTTTTGAAACAGAGTTGTCTGACTGTCTTAGCTGAGAACAAGGTACATCCTGAATATTTGCTACAAGGAATAAAATCTTTATGTGGAAGATGCAGAGCTCTCCTAAGCACAGGGAAGTGCCTGTAAGAAAGATGATTTCATGGCTGACAGTGAAGTCTGGTGTTGCCTTCTCCTCTGGTGCCACAAGCTCTTGCCGTCCACAAAGACTTTTTAAACTGAGTTAGGAACACAGGTTAATCCATGGAAATACCACCTGAATGCATGTCAGGACCAAACTGAGAGTATTCCTCAAAGCTTGAAAGACTCAGCTGCTAAAGGTTTTGCAATTACAGTACTCTCAATTGATTGAGAGTGGAATGGGTACAATAATATAATAAAAATGACAAGTGATGTACAGCACATTTGCTCACCACCAGCTGACCAATGCCCAGCCAGTCCCCAGGCAAGGGCAGCCCTACCAGCCAACCCCCCAGTTTATTGCTGACCGTGACACCACATGGCATGGGACATCCCTTTGGCCAATCTGGGCCAGCTGTCCTGCCTGTGTCCCCTCCCAGCTCCTTGTACACACCCGATACTAGGAGGAAAATTAACTTTATCCCAGCTGAAACCAGGACAATACATGCCATGATGTTCTTTGGGATGAACAATTGGTAGCTGTGGATTGATACATATTTGACTTATATTTCTTTTTAAACATCAGATGATCAGAGAGGCAACACTTGCAGTGCCGCTGGACCTAAGGACATAATTTTCTCTTCAGTATGTCAGAAATCCTAAAAAAAGTCATTACCTACGGTAAATACTCTTCTGAAAATTCCGGCATGAGCAAAATTTCCTCTTCACTTTCTTCCCAGAAGGTCTGCTAATCAGATGAAAGGAATAAAAATTAATACAAAGCATGTTCAAACTTGGCTGCTTGCCATCATTTAGTAGTGGCTGGCGGTTATGGAAAAAAAATGGGAGGAAATATAAGGCAGCAAAGAGTGTGCAATTTTAGGGGAGATTAAAAGAAGAGGCCAGCAAAATGGAACAGATGTCTGTTGTTCCCTGCCACTGGACTGACAACATTTCTGTTTCCTCAAGAAAAAAAAAATAAATAAATAAAACAAAACATTTTAAGGGAGAAAAGAAAATCTTCATAGTACTAAGGACTGAAGGGACTGTAAGAAAGAAAATTAATGAATTAGATGAAATGTTGAGCTATATCCAGACTTCCTGCCACCAGCAATATTTGCATCTGTATAAGGAAATAGATGTAATAGTATGTAAATTAGGGGGACAGTAAGTAAAAAAGTGGCAAGTTAGTTCACGGTCTAGCTGTAGCTGATGTCAGGTGCAGACAGAGCAAACCTCTCTGATGTGGGAGCTGCAACAGGCAGCAGAGTCACATGTTGGCAGTGACATTTATGGGGTCGTGCCTGGGGGATGGGTGGGTTGCATGGGGTATGTGGAGAGGACCGAGAGAGGCTCTTATCAAACATCTGCTGCTGAGGGTCTGAAATACAGAAGGATGGTACCCAATAACCAGTGCTTCTGCTCTGTAAGTTTCAATGGAAAAGGCTGATGGTTGGCAGCCCTGCTCTGATGGACTTCCTTGGTTTTAACGATCAGTAGCAGGGAAGACTTATTGTCCAATCCCATCCCTTAAGGACTGCCCCCTCCAATAGATGGCTCACCCCAAGGAGCCCCTGTGCCAAGATGAATCTGTTACACTATGACTTCGTTTGCATCCGGATGAGTCTGGGTCTCTGCACGTTCAGACTGAAGAGCTGCCATCAGAGAAGTTGAATGGAAAGGCCAGATTTCACATCTAAACATTCAGCTGCACAGGGCTGGAAGGCTGACATCTTGCTAACAGGTTAGCAATCAAAACGTCTAAGAAATCAATGGTCTTAGCTGTAGACTGAAGTAAGTATTTTGTTAGGAGAGAACAAGTATCTACTTGATCTAAGATCTAAATATCTAAGTAAGATCTAAAAGGAAATCACTTTTTTGTGTGTGTGTGTGTGAATGAAGAAGGGACTGGATTGTGCCTGAAAAGCAGGGCCACATTCAGTTAGTGGCACTCCCCGCTGGGAGGCCAGGGAAGGAGCTGTGACTTCCTGGGTCTCCACAGAAGCAAAACCCCAAAAAGCCCTTCCCAGCTCATGCTGCTATGCAACACCTGAGTCTGCTGTTCTCCAAGAGTGGGAACTGATCTCTGGATATGCTACATAAGGGACATGTGCCAAAGAAATTGATTTTAGCCTGGCTGCAAATACAGTTTCCTTTAAATTTTGCTTTCTTGGGTTGAATTTCAACACGTTTTTGGTTCACTACAGCCCAGCTTTCATCCTGTTTCTGCTGAAAACACTTTTCACACTGAAGAGCTCTGTGCCACCTTGTCCTTCTTTCATTCTGCTGTGGAGGTGTTATGCCGTGAAGCTTAACCCACCCAGTCCCAGTGGACATCTGTCCCCACAGTGGTGCAGGCACCCTGCATTGTAGAGACTCATCGTCGCATGCCGTAACTACTCAGCACTCAGGGTACTTGCAAGAGCCTCCCTGTCCTCAGGGGTGCAGTACCAAAACATGGTACTTCTACATATGTCCTGTGGATGGGAAAAAGTTCAGTTTCAGCCCAAAGAATGTCTTTGTGCACATGAGTGGGGCTTCAAGTCTATCCATGCACTCACTGGGGCTGAAACTAGTGTTAGTTTTGAGGATTGAGAGGAGATGCAAAGCTGGAGGAGATGAGGAACCAGTGTTTTGTTACCACTTGGACATGTTCATGGTATCCTATTGGAAGAGCCTGATTTTCTTTAAGTGTACTCTTATTCTCTGAGTAGCACTGCAGCACTAAAATTCTTGCATTCTTTCTTGTTAGATTTGTCTGTTTTAATGTTGTTTGGAAAATGTGACAATGTAGTTTAAGCTCTGATTCTGTGTGTTTTCTGTATGCCGTCATATGTTTCCATTATAAAGACATGTAACTGCTCGGTGTTTGGCACTGCCTTTCCCTTAAAATCTATTCACAGCAGGAGCAAACCTCAGAACACAACATTCATATTCTCAGCAGGTCAGAACTGATTTTAATTTTCTTTTTATAGAACTGTATAAATTTCTATTTACAATGCAGTACCTTGTAACCTTTTAATCATGTTTTGTTTTGCTTTGTACTCCTTTTTTCTTTTTCTTTTTCTTTTTTTTTTTTTTTTAAGGAACATACTAATTAAAATAAAAATTATAACATGGCAATTGTAGCTATCAGATGTTTTCGGTATCTTAAGACAGCATTGAATGTTCCAAAGTAGAAGAAGAGCTACTTCACAGTCAGGATTCTGATTTTTCTAAAGGGTGCAAAAATCTTCCACTATGAGAAAAGCATTTGAATATGCACATTGTAGACTGAAGTAGGCAAACAAAACAGCCCAGTTCTTCAGGCTTTTGGTTTTACAGGAAAGTACATCATTGCAATGGTGCAGCTCTGACACTTGCATTTAGTTTGAAGTAATTAAATAACTTGCAATATAAGGGCTATTTCTTTCTGTATTTCTAACCTCTGCCTGCAATGTGTATAGAGATATGTTAAAATATATAAGTGTTTCTAAGTATTCTCTTTTTTTTTTAGTTCATTAAAACAAATTTTATATACTTTAAAGAAGATAGAACTATGATACATAAAAAAATATTACAGTGGGAGCAAATTGAAGGTCTCATTCAGATTGTATTTCCTACAGCTTTTGCATTTAACTGTCACTGTCATCATCATTTAAACAGTATTTGCAGAGCACATGGAGAGCAAGAACACCAAATTTGCCTAGGGAAATTGGACTAAGCTTTTACTTTTGCTGTATTTCTACAAGTTAGAAATGGTGTCTCAGCTTTGATTTGTATTTCCTGTTGTTTGCCAGTTTGTGAAAAAACATCCATGCTATCTGTGTATTGCAGGAAGCCTGCACTCCAGCTGGTCGTTATGTCTGTGATAAGAAAGTCTATAAACAATTTAATTTGCACCACTTTCTACTTTTTACTTCATTAAAAAAAAAAAAATATTTTACTATTATTTCAGTAGTTCTGGAATTTATTGTTAATTTCGTTGTATAGATCAAAATATTACTAGCTGCTGCTAAAATTTTTATTTTCTTTGTTTTCTGTCCAGTAGCCACTAATTTTTACTGAAGAATTTTGAAATCATTTATATCAGCCATCTAACAAAAGCTACAAAAGCTCCTGAGCTTCTTTATTTATGTTGCTTCTATTTTTTTCCCTACCTCTTATTCAACAAAAAGATTCCAGATGCATTTATTTTCAGGCAGCTAATTATCCTCAGAGATCAGATGTTTGGCTGATTCATAGAGAAACTTACAGCCTTCCTCATGGTCGTGGTTTTTCGAGTAGGAACTAGCTTCCAGATTTCACCTTCTTTCCTTTTATGATCTGATTCTCATTATGAGTAAGGGCTTCATCTCACTTCATTCTTATATGACTTCACGATTTTCACTGTAGGTAAGGCTGTGATTCATTTTATATATATATAAATTTATATATCTAAGAATATACATATATATACAGAGAGGTTCTATTAAAAATGTGTTGTCGATTTCAGTTCTCTGTAGAATGTTTTGAAATTAGTATAATTTTTCTTCTTCTTCTTCTTCTAACATGGGATGATATGAAAGTATTGTGATCTTTACAGTAGCTGTAACAATTTTTTGAAGACAATTTGTTTTAACATAAGGCACTGTTGTTCTGTTCATAGTAACACAGAGATGTACATAGCTGAAAACACAGAATTTTATTGTTATTACCTAAGGAATTGCAATTTTTCATCTCTTTCATTTTTTCCAGTTCATTTTTTTTCCAAATATTGCCCAAAGCTGGCAATATACTGTTATTAACAAGTAAGCAATGTTAACTTCCTATGTTGCAATGTTGTTACTTGCAATGTTGTTAGCAAAGGAAGCAAGCACTGCATCCTCTTCAAAGCAGATGTGGGGTAAAATGACTTGTGAGAAGATCGCTGCTTGCATTGAAAAGATTTGAGATGTGTTCTGTAGTCAGACTATTTCTTAAAAAATTAGTTTTTAAAGTGATAATCTGCAAAGGGACATTTGATCATATGAAAAACACAGTGCTTTTTTCTCAACTTGTACAACACCAGAAATCAATACAGAAAAGCAACTTTCAGACTCTGGAGGACAAAACCAGACCCACAGCAGGGAATATTTGTTCCATCCCACCTGGATGAAATGAAACAGAAGCTCTAACAGGGTGGTACTAGAACATATTTGCATTTTAACTGAGTTTTTAATCTTACTTTATGTCATTCAGAGGTTTCTACCATGCCAGCAGGAATTCAGAATTATTTGTAATCATCATATGTAGAATCCTCTATATTACTATGAATGTATGTAAATCGTTTTTAACATCATTTTGCAGAGGAGGGTATTTGGCTTTTTTGTTTTATTTTAGTTTGGGTTTATTTATATTTTTTGTTTTGTTTTGTTTTCTTCCCTAAAATCTACAACAGACTTTTCAGACATCAGCAGAACCATGAGTTAACTGCAGGCATGTTGTTGTTGATAAGTGATATGAAGCACACTTGGAACATCTCAGTGTTCTGTAGGCGGCATAAATAGCTTTTTGTCTGGTGATTTTCTTATTCAGAAACTCTCACTTTAAATAAGGGGTGGAGTGTTTTGTGGCAGCTTTGCATTTGTTGTAACAAGAAAGAGACATATAAATTCTCTCTTTGACACTCAAAATCAGCCATTTTATCACTACTGGTTCTTCTTCTTTCACACAAAATATTTTTTCTTGTCCTTTTTCAAATACAAAAACAAAAACAGAAACAAATAAAAAAATGAAGAACAACAGAGTGTCCAGTTCCCAAGGAGTCTTATTCTTGGGAGAGCCTAAATTGGCCTAAAATTGGAGCCTAAATTAAGCAAATCAAAAGGAGTTTCACAGGCACATTCTGGATATAAAAATGACTGGTATTCTCAGAGTATTCGTGTTTGTTCACTTTGTTCAACCCAGCAGCCAGCAAACCTCTGCAATGTTTGCATTGGCAGTAAGGTTTGATCCAGCTCTGAATTTGGTGAACAATCTCCTGATGCCGCTCCAAATTTTGCACCCAGCCTTGTCTCCTGCAATCTCCCTCTTCCTCATCCTCAGTCGTTCCCTGTCACAAACCCTGCATCCCACCCACTTCTCTAGCTTCACCTTTCTCCCCCACCACACAACCCTTCCTACCACGAGCTACAGGTCTTCTGCAACATGCTGTCCCTTCCTGCCACCATCGTCTTGTCAGGAGGGAGGAAAATGAGTCACTGCCTGCCAGCTGCGCCACGACCACGTTTCGTGCCTTGCTGGGAATGAAGGCTCAAACGACCTTCTCTCTGCTAGCTGTGAATCTGCCAACACAGGGAGGTTTTATCTCATGTGGGCCTGGTCCAAAGCAGATGTTGTCCAAGGGGCTCAGGATTTCCACACTGATGCTCAGGAGGGAGTCAGAAAGTTGGATGTTGAGAGCATTTCCTATGGTGGCAGTAACATTTTGCCCTCCCTACTTTTATAATAACATTTTTCCTCCAGTAGAGGGTTTTGTTTCTTTTTTGTTTTTCCCTTCTTTTGCACCCAGAGAAATAAAATCTTTATAATATAGTGGATGTTTTTCTCTGATACTTTTCACTTACTCTCTGGGGAGATAAGCCTCCTCTAGCAATATTTCTAACACCTTTTATTCTGTGTCAAGGATGAAAAAATAAGTATTTACCAACGAGCATCAATCAAAAAACATTGCTTTTACTCATCCTAAAATGGAAACTATTGGAAATCTGTGGACTGGTGCACCCGGATGAGAAAGCCAAATATTAAATTAACGTATTAACGATGTTTATAGTTTTATTACCCTGTAATTATATCATACCTCTGATTGTTTTTCTTTTCATCTCTGTCTATAAAATGTAGCTGCCTGAACCTGTTTTGAATGTCTATACTTCTAGTGTTAGACCTAGTGATGTTTTGCCAGGTTTGGTGGAAGAAAAGGCAGTTGTAGGGATGGAGTTGTTACTCTGGAGATCATGATGCCTGCCAGCCATCCAAAGGGTGAACCAGACACAGCTGGAGACTTGGTTGGGGCCAATAGCTATGTTTGGCAGGATAATTGGAAGGAGCAATTAAATGTCATGAGTTGTGGCAGCTGGAGAGCTGGAGCGGGGCTATGTTAGGTAGATTTGGAGATTTAACTGGTACCAGTTGTGAAAACACAGTATGAGGGAGTTGTTTTTCAAACATGACAGCAAAAGACGCACATGTGAGGATGCTCCTCTCAAACACCAAGCTCTCTCAGCACATTGCTGACTGAAATTTACCATTATTGATCATTTCTTTCAGATGCCAGGAAAAACAACTTAGTATATATACATAGTTTTGTTAAATAAATATCTAGAAAACTGAAAGTGATTCATACTATCAGTTGTCTTCCAAACCAATGCAACTCTACAAAACCAGCACATTAGCTAATCTCTGAAGCCAAAGATGAAACGTCAGCATTATTTGATCACAGCAACAGAGATCTTCTTTTAGTCTGATGATCCACTGTGGCTGGGCTTAGCTTTGTTTGTGTTTGTTGTGCAATGGCTATTTCATCCTAGAACTCTACTTCCATGCTATGGGAGACCATTTGTTCTACTTATTGACTTTTCTTTTTCTTTTAATTAATTTTTTCTAACAAGCTTTTTATTTCTCTTTTAAGACTGAAATTAATTGGTCACAAATGTCAAAACTGAGGTTATGCACTGATTTCATCAAACTGTTTTCATTAGCAGTCAGAGTTCTTCTGCTGGTTTGGGACAGCAGCTTCTGCTATGAATGTCCCAAAATGATCCACAGAAAACAATCCTATTTTGCACTTAATTTCATAGAAGTAAGATAGCATTTTATTGTTATTACATCTATCTGCTGCAGCTGTCTGTGAGGTGGAAAATGGGAGGTTTTTGGCACCAAAACAACTGTGTGGTAATTTTTAGGAGGAGTACAGAACAGTGTTCTCATTTGACAATAAATGAAGAATAAGTGGGCCAATGAAATAACAGAGAAATGCCTCCTCTTTGGGAAGAAAAGTTGCAAGGCTTTTAATGATTACTTTTAAGCAAAAATTTGCTTTTATATTCTGCCTGAAAACCTCTGAAGTTTTTATGGGTAAGTCTTATAAATCATAAGACACAATTTATAGAAAACATGCAAGCATTTTCTTACCATATGCACCTGTTTTTGGTGAGGACAAATGCCTCCAGGTGGGCAGTTACACACAGCTGAAAGAGAAATATCTCAGTTTTGGCTAAGTTATATATTATAGTAGTATAAGAAGCATATATTAAAGTAGCATAACTATCCTGCAGGTTGGGGCTACCCAGCTTTCTGGATTGGATCTGATATTAGAAATACAGAGGTGGGAGCTGTGGGAAAACATACAAACAGACTCAATTCATCCTGTTCAGTCCTGCTTCAGGTAAATTGAGTTGTTTTCCACACCACAGTTATCAGTTGTTTTTCTACCAGTGCTCCCTCCTGAAACCACTTCACTACCAGCTCACTCCCATTTTAGGGGAGCCTCTGGCTGAGGTAAGTGGAAGAGCCTGACTGGCTGGAGAAGTGCATAGAGCTTTAGCTAATGACTGTAGAGGGGTTGGCATCGGATACATTACCATGAGTGTGAATTGCTGATGCCTGGCCCTACAAGCATTGGCCCAAGCTTTCTGCCAGTCCTGGTTTATTGTAGATCAGACAGCTCATCCCCATCATGCTGGCAGCAGAACTATCACCTCCAGCTCCAGGAGCTGAGCGATGAGTTTTTCCTGATGCATTTTTGTTAATTTCCTGCTTAGCATGGCAGAAGATAAATTTTGAGCACATAATGGCCATAATATGTTAAAACATACATGGAGATATTTTCTGTTGAGTGACTAGTCACGTATCTAGTGGTGTGGTTAGGCAGGAAGGTTGAAAAGTTTATGCATAAACTGCTTTTGGTGGAGAAGGGACCACATTTTTCCTATTCCTTTGCCCCCTCTTCCACAGATACTCCATCAGGAGGCTCTCTAGCTTGGATGCAAGGCAGAGCAATATGGAGACATGTTTAGCTATTTGTTCTCTTCAGAAGACTAAGCTCTGACCTTCACTCAAAAGACAGAGCAGCTCAGACCTCAGGGTAAAATTTCCACTGCTACCTGTGGGAATTTTACCACGGGAAAGAGTGCAGGTCTGGGCCCGGCATGTGAGATCGGTCTGTGTTTGCCAGGGGTTTTGTTGACACTGAAGTTCCTAAAGAGAGATAACCATTTTGATGGCCAATTGATACTTAACAGTATCCTGTCTGGGCTTGCCTGAATGTATGATTCACTTGGAATGCTTTTTGCTTTGAGTCAATCATAAAGCTTCTGGCACCGGAATTTTTAGCAGAGAAAGACATTGGCTGATTTTTAAATCTTTTGAGCATCCAAGCATTGCATTATTTTTGGGAGTGCAATGGTAGACAGGGTTTTCTGTGATGGTGCAAATTCATCACTGTCTTCCTGGAGGTGGCTTTCTCCAGCCCTTGATCCAGCATGTAATGGACTTGAGACTGAGTGTGCTAATTATTAATGGTGCAGCTCAGGGCTGTGGTTCAGGAAGCGGCAGCTGCCTTGGCACCTTTATCCTTCTGTCTGTGCTCCAGTCATTGTTGTGGAATTTCCTCTCTTCTCTTTCTTATATGTGTAATCCTTGGTCTCAGATCCCGCCACACATTTTGCATGAAAGTTATTGTATTTGCTCCCATTGGACTACTCACACGTGTAAAGACACACATGTGCTACGGGCTTTGAGTCTCTGAGACCTGAAATCCTCCTAGTGGGGTAGCTACTTCACATGACCAATCAGACTTTGAAAGCTGCCAAACACTTTGACTGATGTACCATTAACTGAGATTTCCAAAGCACTGGATTTAGAGAGATTCCCTCCCTGAAAATTAAACAGAATATTAACAGAATAATGTGGGCAGACTTCACTAGACAATTGGGATATTAATAAAGCTGGTCAATCCTTTGATCCATCTTGTCAAGTTAAATAAAAATTCTGCTGAATGCAAAGATGTGAGATTGCCTATCTATTCCTTTGCTGATTGAGCAAATGTATTAGTCTTCCTCCCATATATCCAGCAACTTCAGTTCCTTCTGTGTCAAATTTTGGAATGATTGCTCATTTGGTAGCTTGGTTGACAGGACTGCAGTTGTAAGGTATTTATCAATAGATGTAACACAGTGAGGACAAGGAAATGATGTGTTGTTGGACACAAAGTGTATGTAAAAGGGAGTGTTATTTTGGCATTTTCTATTTACCAAAACCTAAAGAAAACAAATTTCAGGCACATGTTTATGTATTAATATGAATGAAAGAATGAATTAGCATGAATGAAATACAGTTTTTATAAACTCATTATATGTGACTGTTAGCACAATCCAATTTTTAAAATAATGTCAGTTGTAGTTCAAATTCCCCATTTTAAGAATCTTAGTAAATGCTTTGTAGTAAAATCCCTTTTGTGGTACAACAAGCAAGCAAGAATCTTCCTTTGACTTCCTATATTCAGAATGCGGTTCTAGGTCCCGGTCTTTGAAAATGATTCTCTTTCAAACATGATTCTCTTGGAATTTTTAGTCATGCAAAAGTCCCACTGAAATTAGTAAGCCCTTAGGTGACTGACCATTGTCCAAAGGCATGCAAATTTGCAGAACTGAAACTTTACTGTGTCCTAGCAAGGAAAAAAAAATCTAAACTAAGCTCACAAAACTGTTTGAGGTAAGATTACCAAGTAGGAAAGGGCTGGATAAAAATATTTCTCCATAAATGGAGTATTTCTATAGTCATTAACTAGGTTTAAAGAAGTAATAAAAAAGTATTTTGGGAGAGCTTGAAGAGGAAAATAACCACAAAAAAAAAAAAAGTTTATTATTAGTCTTTAGTGGGAAAGGATTAGATGACCTTGGACTCACAAGTTAATTTTCATTGCTTTAATCCTTATACTGGAAGCCACCAAAGGGAAAAACATTAGAAATATTTCCTTTCTGCTTAGACTGAATTGATTTCATTTTGTTAGTTTAGTAAAAGGAAGAGCATGAATTCTTCTCCCCTTTAAATGCTAAAATACATAGTTATACAATTTGTATGTATTCAGGTCCCAAGCCTAAATTATCTGAAGCCATTGGAAAGATTCACATTTTCTTGACTGGACTTTTCTCATGTTTATCGCTGGAGCATGGATTTACAGTTTAGAGGTTTAGCAAAATACTCACTTGGAGTCCTAGTCATGTTGTTGTGACTGCAGTGATCTTCAGTGTGCCCCAGCATCTCCCCAGGGAAGAGGGTTTAAGATAAAGTGGCAGAAATATAAAGCAAGAAGTCCATACAAGAGACTGTGCTTCTCCAAGTAACTGTTAAACCTCCCTGTGAGGTGTTTTTGCACTGCCGGGGAAAGCCTCTCTGGTTGTTTTACAGCCACCAGCACAATGTTTTTCCTGATGTTTCATCCCAATTTTTTGTTTTTAATTAAGTCAGTTTCTTCTTTTCTGGGCATGGAGAGCAATTGATCGATTCATCAAAAATATTTAACGTAGCCTCCCACCTCTGTCTGCTTGTTTCCAAATTAAATATACACAGTCATCTCACTTTTTGCTCTAGACATTGTGTTTCCCTGGATTGTTATCATTCTCTCTGTTTTCTGAGTGCTTTGCAATTAATCTCTCTTAAAAACTGGGATCTAAGAAAGGAGTCAGTACTTAGTCTGAAACAAATATGTTAGAATAATTAGCTCCCATGTCTAATATGTACTACTCCTCTGAAAAACATCCCTGGACAAGCTCCTTTTACTGGTTCTTTTTCAGGACCTTATGCTATGCCCTGACTCCTTCTAGATCTGCCAGTTTCCCTGACAAATGCTCAGTATACTAGCCTATTCCAATCAAATTTGACAGAGGAATATGTGGAAATCCACAGTTTTGTGGCACTCAGTGGATAGGCACGGGAGAGGGAGCATAAGGGAGAGGGACTGAAAAGCAGGGAGGGCATTTCAAGTTTTTAGGGGGGAAAAGGAGACTCAAAAGGGGGAAGCTGCAGCTGCTGGTTTGGAAAAGAATGAATTCAATTTCATGTTTTGTTAGTTTCACCACTGAGCGGCAATTTGGAGGGGACTTTTTCGTGTTTGGATTTGTTCAGCCTGTGTGTTTGTTTGCTTGTTCGTTCATTTTGTAGTCAAAAGCTTTGGCCTGCTGGCTTGTTTTCAGATTGTCATCCACTGCAATCCTTCTATAATTTTATTCAGTTATACTGCTGGACTTTCTGGTATTTTATCATAACTGTAATTTCCACCTCAAAGAACACAATCTCCCTTAAAAAAAAATAATTAAAATAAAAATAAAAAATAAAAAGGGAGGGGGGGAAGTATTGCATGTTAATAAAACGCAGCATTTAGATGCATTTACTTGGAAGTGTTAGTTACTATATACTACAGGACAGAAGATAAAATTTTTGCAAAAAGTTGTCTACTATACCCTTCCTTCACAACACAGCATCCTTTCAGCAGCCTGAGTTTTGTATGACTGCTCTTTTGCAAAGTTTGTAACATACACCTTTCCTTACTCACTCCCAAGGCTGCATTTACTGTACGAAATCTCCTCTGTAATATGAATTGGTTAGGTCCATCTGCTGAGGGCCTCGCTGCCCTGGGGAGTGGAGCAAACTGAGCAAAGAGAGAGAGAGAGAGGCTGTATTCTCACTGCTGTTACAGTGACCCCGTTTAACACCGAGGCTGCCCAGGCTCTGGGAATGGTGGTGAAAAGAGCTTTTTTTTCCTGAGAGGGATGTGTTGTTTGGGTCGGGAATTTTAGTCTGCAGAACCTGATAATTCCAAAAGAGTCAAGAGAATTCAAGTGCTAACAGCAAGAAGGACTATGGAGTAGACATAAGTCAGTTATCACAGTAATACCTCAGCTTAAATGTTTAGGCTTGATATAAATTAACTGCTGATTCCTGTTGCCTCCACTCCTCCTTCTCTTCCACTCTTACCATTCTGATGCTCTACCCATAGCTCAGAGAAAACATAATAAAATATACATTAATACTATCAATGTGCAAATGTTGTGTATAGCTGCAGTGTCAGTATTTGCGTTCACTCTGCTCATAAAATATGTCAGAGCAGACAAAAGGTGCACAGTTGTTCTATCCATAGCTTAATTTTGAAATTAATACAGAATGTTTATTTGGGTTTTGTTTGGTTTTGTTTTATGATGAGCTACTTTGTAGAAGATTAAAGCTTTCCCCTAAATACTGGCAGGTGACACATCAGTTGAAGAGCACTAGAATTTTTACTTTTAGGTATGACTTGAAACAATCTATTTGACAGTAATAATTGCTCAGTGTGGTGGGAAAATAACTGCAGTTTTCATATACCTTTTTAAAGCCAGAGATAAATTTGAGACATGTTACACTGCCAAAGGAAAAACTCCTGTTGCCTCATAATAACAGGCATCAGTCTTAAATGTTCCTATTGAAACAAGGCACTGTGGCATATCTTGTGTACGTTCACAGGGAACTTAGGAGGATATGAACTGGCAAAGGTACTTAGTGCTGAAAACTATGGCTTGCACATGTGCAGTGTCACAGCTGTTCCCAAGATTTTCATTTCATGCTTATAATTGCTTGATGGCTATGGTGGACAGCCATCGTAAAAACAGGAGAACATCTAAGACTCATGTAAGCCATCATAAGATATGTCATGTTTTGGTTTAACCAGCAGGCAGCTAGACAACACGCAGCTGTTCACTCACTCCCCCCTGCAGCTGGGGTGGGGGAGAAAAATGAAAAGTGCAACAAGTTGTGGGTTGAGAAGAGGACAGTTTACTAAGAAAGAAAAGGGGAAAAAAAAAAAACAGAAAATCAATAAATGAATAAACAGCAACCACAAAAAAAAAATACAACAAACGATGCACAATGAAATTTCTCACCATCCACCAACTGATGCCCAGCTACACCCTGAGTAACAGCCACCCCACCAGCCAACTCCCCCCAGTTTTATGGTTCAGCATGATGCCAAATTGTATGGGACATCCCTCTAGTCCACATGGTCTGTCTGTCCTTGCTGTGTCCCCTCCCAGTTTCTGGTACACCCCCAGCCTCCTTGCTGGTGGGGCAGCACGATGAGCTGAAAAGAGCTTGGGTCTGTGGGAGCACTGCTCTACAGCAACTAAAACATTGGTGTGTTATCAGAATTATTCTCATCCTAAATCCAAAACACATCACCATACCAGCTACTAGGAAGAAAATTAGCTCTATACCAGCTGAAAACAGTACACATCAATGTTTTGGAAATAAAAAGATATTTATGAGTGTGCTGGCCATTGCTCCTATGTCAAAATTCCTCTTGAGCAGGGAAGTACAAGGATGAGAATGTTCTTCCTCCTGAAACGTGTGCATGCACACCTGAATATATATGTATTTATACACATATATACATACACATTGTGCAAAGTCCAGACATGGTAGGGAGACACCATAAGGCTGTGGCAGAACCATTTACACAGCAAAAGTCTGAACTCCAGAGGTGCCTTCTTAAAATTACCTATAGGACTTTACTTGATGGACGCAGTGCCTCAGGTATTAATGTAACAGAAACACGGTTGAAGATCTCCCTAACAAGAAAAGCCTCATGAATTCCCCTAAAGACATTGTGATCTTTTTACAAGAGCATTTGAAAAACAAGGAACTGGTATGTTAATTCAATGCTGAAGCAATGCTGATAGCCTGTTTCAAACACTTTCATGCAGGTTATTTTGCTTTCAATGTATATCGTACTACTGCAGTCTCTGTTCATCTGGATGGTCTGAGAGGAAAATGAATTAATTTCAGGCCAGTGGTCCCTGAAGAATTTCCTTGTAACCCATATGTGGTACTGGATGTACACTTTATTTCTAGATGTCAGCTTAAGAAAAAACACTAAAAATAAATTTGTGGTAAAAGGCTTTTAGTGCAGATAGGGAAAGGAAGGATTGGGAACCTGTATATATCTGTGCTTGTCTGTATGTGCCAAACACAGAGATATGCACCTTCAAATAAATATTAAAATATTTTTATATAAGAATATGCATAACAGCAAAAATGAAGATTGGCCTATAAAACTCAAAAAAATGTTGGTGACTAAGAAAAATAAGTGTGTCTTTTCCTTGAAGTGAGACAAGTTTACAGACTTTGTGAGCTGCTCCTGCTGTTTTGGAGTCCTCCCATCTCTTAGTGTCTGAAGTTTTGAAAGATTCATTTCACTTATCCTCATTCCCATCATTCTGTTGTATGCTGAGCTCAGAGAAATGTCCATTTCTAGCCCACGTGCATTTTCTTTGGCTCGGTGTCCTCAGGGCCACCACAAGCAGTGGGTTCTGTAGGAGTGCTGTACACAACCAATGACTCCCGTCCATCCCTGGAAGCCTGGCTTGGCTCCCAGACCCATCACAGATTTTGGCACCCATTTTGTGTACAAAACAGCTGGAAGATGCCCATGCCATCTGCCCAGCAGTAGGCTGTGGTGTGAGTTTGTTGGTTGTGCTCTCCCTGGAGTGCCACAGATGACCCTCTTTTGCTGCTTCTATATATGCCAGTGTCCTTGTAAATTCAATATGTTTCAAGAGGGTTGTTCTGTTCTTTCCCCTTCTCATCTCAGATTCTAGCCCCTGGGTCCTGGATGAACTTTGTCTATGTGGGATTTTTATTGGATTTTGTTACTCTTTATTTCTTTATTTATTTGTCTGTATGGATTATTCAGATTTACATGCAGTAATGGAGGAGTGTGAATGCTCTTACAGGGAGGGTCAAGGGCTTTGCAAAAACAATTGCATCCTCTCCTTTCCTGACACACGTAGCATATTTTTCATTTGCAGGTTAGGACTTTTTTTTCCCAGATTTCCCATATGGTAGGAAGTACAGCATTTATTATTTCACAACCTTTGCCACAGTGAAAGAGAGTTCCTTTACAGGTTTAACAGAGGTCTGCTGAATAGTCACTGGGTATTGTTTGGTTTGACAGGTCTCCAGTGATTCAGTATACAATACTATGACTGAACTCCATATCCTGCTCTTATCCATGACACTTAAAAGCTTTTTTTCCTCTCACCTAACAAGTAGGTACATGGGAAGCAAGCTACTCATTTTATTTAATTTAAAAAAAAAAAAAAAGAGAGAGAGAAGAAAAGTACAATTGCAGTGCATGAATATACCACCCCTCTACCTGTCATCAAAGCTGAAGTGAAAAGCCCTAGTAAAGTCAGCAGGCCAACTTCTGCTCTCCTCTGCATGAAAACAAATTGGTAGCATTTCTGTTACTTTTGAATTTATGAGATTTACACAAGCAGAACTCAAAACTTGTTGCTTGGGTAAGAATGACACAAGAGAACTTACTAATGCTTAGGAAAACTGACATTAAGTTTACCCCAGATTTTAAGCAACATTAAAAGAAATTTCAAAAGTAACTCCAGTGGCTATTGGATTTTTGTAAAAGAAGTTACAGTACAGAATGACTGAAACTGTCTCAGATCTGGGTCATGCAGCTTGCTTAGGTCTTCTTCTCCTCTTATATATAGAAATTGCTAATGGGGTAAGATGCAAAAATTCCTGAAAAATCTTGGCTTTTCCTGAGCAACTTGTTCAAATTTTCTTGCTTGTCTGACTGCGAGTATAAAATCATAGAATCATAGAATATCCCGAGTTGGAAGGAACCCATAAGGATCATCAATTCCAACTCCTGGGAGTACGACCTATAGACATAATAATGTTTACATAGTTCACTATTATATCACCTTCTTATTTCATTTTTTTTCAGTGGAATACTATAGAAGTTTGAAATTGATATATATACGTTTTAATTAATTATTTTTATAATATATGATATGTTATCTCACGTGACTTTTGAAGACTGTTATGCCAATGGATTCTGTCTTATTTCTCGGTAATCACATTTTTTCCTTAAACATTGGAATTTAAAATAAATAAATAAATAAATAAAAAGGAAGAGAGCATTTTGACTGTGATAGTGACTTAAGTTGGGATAGAGCAACAAAAACACAATACAAATCAAAAGAAAATACAAGCCTGAAAAAATTGTTAACCACAAGCTTGTATGTCTGTTTGAAAAATAAAAATTCATTCTATGTTAATTTAGTCCCAAAATTGTAAATCAATTGGGATGTTACTGAAAGCTGAATGTTGACATGTAAAGTCTAAGCCTGAGAAACCATATGTTTGTTTTAGGTAATGTCAAGAAAATAACTCTTCGCTTTCTGAAGAAAAATATCTCGAGATTCTGGGCTTCAATTTTGAGGTTTGTTAAAGAATCAATACCATGAAGTGAAAGTGTTTTATGTAAGTAAGAGTAAGTAACTGATAAACAGTGCTCTATCAGTAAACAGTAGTTAGAGAGGCACAGGCTAATATCAATCCTGTTTGAAGTCAATAAGATTTGTCTCTGATGTTAGTCAATACATAACAGGACCAGGCTACATATGTAGCATGGTGCTTTGATGCTGCACAAATTTATCTTTGAGACTGTTTTTACACAACAATAATTAAAAATGAGAAAAGGAAACTTCCCTACAATTAGGCCAAAAGTACTGTATATACTTGTTCTAAAACAACAGCAGGTGGGTTAGAATTCCATAAATATAAAGCAAACATGAAAAGGAAATAATTTCTTCTTATAGTCTTACAGACTTTCCACTGGTTTCTAGAAGAAGCAATTTATAATATAGCTCTGCCCAGGCATGCATTCAGAAAAGTGATTTTCAGCTACCAAAGTATTCTATTTTCTCCTTCATGTGTAAATTTACTTTGCCTAGTTTGCCTAGTGTGGACAGCAAGACGGTTCTCTAAAATTTCCAGGGCTGAGTCTATCATTTTTGCAAACTGTTTCTATGTAAAACTCAAAACCTGAACAAAATCAAAAAGTTTTCATTCAGACTTACATGATCACTAGCATTAAACATCACTCAAAGGTATACAAAGATGGGGAGAGCTGGCTTTGAATAAAAAAAAAAACATTCTGGATTTTTCAAGGCTGGTTGTGGCAAAATAGGCACTCGACAACTGAAAAATAACTATACAGGGGAGATAAATAAGAGCAAGACCACTTTTTGTTTGTAGGTGACATATTTTAATGAAGTATGATAGTATTGTGCTCAAGACATCTATGTTTGATATCAAACATGACTTCAGCTGATTTAAGAATCTCAAATTTGTCTGTGAGGAAGTAATTTGTGCTATCATATCTCAGTCCAGTAATGCATTTAAGAACATCCATACTCTTAGCACATGTGGAGCTGCAAGCCATACATACTTGTGCATTCATCTGGATCTGTAGTTTTTAGTTTGTTTCCTTAAAATAATTTGCAGCCGGTTCATTGCAAAGCATTGTGCATTAGTACCAACAAGAGGCTATTCCAGGCTAAGTATTGTCCTCTTCTTGTTTGCACGCTGCCAACAGGAATAAAGTTTACCATAAAGACGGCTGGAGGAAAGCTTAATAATCACCGTAGGTTTTAAACTGCTCATTAGTCACTAAGTTCCCAGGCAACAATAAACACACTGGTTAAAATCCTATTAAAAAGTATTCAATAGAAATGCAGACAAATGAAATCTAAAGACGTCAATTTAGTGTCTAGTGCCAGAGGCACTCACACTGTTTTAAGAAACTTTTAGCCAAAACTGGAAGACTTTTTTTTTTTTTTTTAATCTCTCTCTCTCCTTTTTTTCTCCCCTCCCTGCTCTCAGAGAACTGGAGGCCACATGAGACATCCTGGAGGCCTCTCCCTGATCGTGCCTCAGATGCCTTCAGCTGGGGCCATGCGAAGTGCTGGACAGCCTTGGGCTCCAGCCAGCCCGGGGACTGCTGTTGGCGGTGGCCAGGAAGGTGCCAGCTTTTGCAGAGCCGAACTTGCAGGAGAGCACCCGACCTGCCAGGCAGCACGCTGCCATCCTGGCAGGATGCGGGATGAGCAATTCTGGTCAGGGGATGGTTTCTTACTTCATGAAGCTGTCCCTCGGCCCTGAACCCCACAGCCATCTCCACAGGAGGAGGCAGGGCTCACCAGGCCCATGGGGTGCTGGGGATGGGTCTCAAGGAGCAGTGGCACCACAAAATGTTTGTGGAGGAGGCATAGGCAGGGAGGAAAGAGCCAGGAATGCGGATCTGATGGCCTTTGGGGGTTTGCTGGCCTCTGGACTGACTTCAGTCACCACTAGGTGTAAAAGGTACGTTCCCACTTCTTCCCAGGTCAGCAGCAGAAGAATGAAGCCATGCTGTGTGACAACATTTTCTCTGGTGCTCACTAGCTCTTTCCCCATGGTGGCCTAGGGGCTTGGGGGACCTCCCTTGGCAGGGTCAGCTGTGGTCATGGTGACCCTGCAGGCAAGCCCAGCACCTGAAGCCACCCAGTCACATGAATCCTTGAAAGGTGAGAAGGTAGCTCAGCCATGCCACCATTCATCCTTATGCTTGCAAGTAAAACCCATTGTCCATGTGTTCTCCATTCCACTGCCAGTCCTCTGAATCACTGTGTCCTTCACACTTGCTTGTATCTAGCTTGCATAATATTTTTTAAATTGTGAAAAAAATCAAGAATTTACTGCCTACAGAAGTTTTTGGCTATTCTTTGTGTAACCTATCATTTTCTTTCTTCACTGAGCAAGACAAACTGTACAGCAGAAACAGAAATGTGCATTTTTTCCTGACCTTTATGCTAATAGCTTCATACTGACTGGCAGGAATAATTTCAAAATACCAGGAAAGCAATTAAAAGGAAAAAAAAAAAAAAACTTGACATGTAATAAATAATTTAACACCTCACCCTAACGCAACCTGCAACATCTTTCAGTCATATTACGGATGTATACTCATCAGTTTATTTGGTGTTTTGCATAAATTTCATTAGTACAAGCAGAGTAATATTAAAGCACACACGTATACACAGTTTGGTGGCTTTTCAGCTCATTATGAAATACTTCACCTCTGGGCAGATGACTAATATGCTATTAAACTTCTCTATCCTTGAGTCACGTCGTAGCCAAAAAAGGGGTGCAGTCACTCAAAACCTTCATTAAATGAGCTGAATACACCCACTCGGGGAAAGTGCTGTTGTATGACTGTAATGTGTCCTACGGCAGCATTAACGTGCTGCTGGGTCCTTTAGATGTTGTGGAGCCTCAGAAATTACTCCATAGCAGAATATGGGGGGAAAATATTTCCATTACAACCTTGTGCTGTGCAGTCTGGGAGGCATTATCCCAAGGTTTTAACTCTCCGGCTAAGGGGAAGAAACCTTTGGGTTGTGGCAGCTTGTACATGACACCACTGGTAGATGTGCAAGGGCAGGAGACAGAAGCTGTGTGTGTGCCACTGTAAAAGTGGGGTGCTGCAGTTGCATCCTGGTGCTGGCTGGATTTGAGCCATCTCAGTTCAGTTCAGTACCTCCAAGTCTTGCCCTGCCGCTGCTCCCTCCAAGCACAGACACAGTGCTGAGGGCTCGATGCAGCTGTCTAGAACAGGTATCAAACTGCAGTCTTTTCCTATTGATTTTATTATTAGTTCTGTCTAGAACTAGACATAATCACCCTTCTTTTTTTTTCCCCCTTTCTTCTAAACCAAAATGAAGAGTCAAAAACATGTAACAGCTGCAAGTGGTGAATAGCAAATCCAAATGCTTATATAATACATGATATCTTAGGAAACTGTGGATACAATGAAGACAAGAACTAGCCTATTTCCAAGGGGAGGTGGGATACACTTTTCATCATCCTGGACATTAAATTTTTTCTATAGAATACTACATGAATTAAATTAATAATTCCAACAAGAAACAGGTTTTTTTCTGGTAAAGAATATGTAATTGGGTTTTAAGAATTGGCTTCTTTGTCACCGTAACTTCTTTGTCTACCATTAGAGCTAACCCTATTAAATGTTGCATGAGAGTGACTCAAAGGCATTTAGAAGAACACAACTCTAATTATCTATACAGGACCAAACTTGACAGAAAATCTGGGATATTGTTCTGGCAGTAGCTGACAGTGACGACACTGACAATAAACTCACCTTATGAACAGACCCATTCAGTGTGTTGTTATGAATGGAGAGTCACTTGATTTGCTTGTGTTTTATTTGGGTAGGAAAAATATTTTTAAATTAAAGAAACAATATTAAAAAAAATCCCACTGTTTATATTTTTTTTCCAAGTCTGTGCTACTTGATAAGAACTTGTGGAATATGGTAAGCATTTTATTTTGTAAATGTAGTGGTTCCCTGTCCTGTCTTTGAAGGACATCCTAGTCACAATGTTGTAAATTCTAACAATTCTTGTAAAACCTAGTTATTCCAGTAATTCTAATCACACAACGGTGTAAATACTAGTAGTTCTTATAAATGACTTTTTCAGTAAGAGAACAATGTGGATGTTAAATCTTAAATCTCTTCAAGGAAGAAAAAGCAAAAACTATCTCCCTAAAGGACTTCATAAGTAAGAATTCTTTCTTTTCCCCTTATTTATTTTGTATATTGCATTACGGAGGCACATGAATTGAAAGCAGTTTGTAAACTATTTTTCAGGATGACAAAAGAAAAACTGTGTCATAATGAAACACAAGACTTTTAGAATTATTTTTCAAGATGCATGTTTATTGTGAATGTCCTAAGCAATAGATCCTGTTTTTTCTGCATGGCAGTATTTTTTATTTAGTTCCTGGGATATAAGTTGCCTAGTGTTGATCTTTACAGAACTTCTGTGTCTAAATACTTAAAGCAAAAGATAAAGTAGTGTGAATGTGATCAGATTTATACTGAGATAAAGGTATTTAGATTATTCATGGCTACTTTGCTAGTGGAAAGCAAAACCCATTTGTATTTAATTATAACTGTAACTACAGTAAAGGCTCTTTCCATGTAACTATTTTTTTTAATAACATACAGTTTTAATCAAACTAGACACAAACAGTAAAAAATAAAATAAAATAAAATAAAATAAAATAAAATAAAATAAAATAAAATAAAATAAAATAAAATAAAATAAAATAAAATAAAATAAAATAAAATAAATAAAATAAGGAAAAAAAGGAAAACCGGGCATGTAGATGAAGCTTCAACCTCACCCCTCCACCACCTTTTATTTATTATTTTTTTCTGAAAATCGCTTGGTCTTAAGGGTTGTCAGTATCTCTAAGGCATTACAAATTAGGTTCCTATATATTAATTGTTACTTCAAAAAGCCAGACTGAAGAAGAAGGCAGCAGGAATTCATCCATACAATGGTATTGTTATTATTAAAATAAAAAAATCAAAAACCCACCAGCACGTTAGCAAAAGATGAATAATTTAGAGGTCAAGATGACACATATTAGACTAACTTCCTTTCCCCTTGAGATTCCTAAGTCTATACAGGTCTCATAGTATGATTCAGATCTCGGAATTTAATGAAACAAACTTAATCAGAGGGGTTCATTAAATAACAATTCCGATATGGAGATAATTTAAAATGTCTAATTACAGACCTACTTTCTTTTCCTCTATCACTCTGTGAGAAGTTCTACAAAGGTGTAATTTGCTAATTAAATCATGAGATCCAAATCAATGTTTCAGGTACTTAATTGCTTGGTGTTGTGTTCTTCTCCAAGAAATCATGGAAATTTCCATGAGAATAGAGGATGTACCTTCTTTTTATTATTATTTTTTAAATATGTTTTCAGTTAAGATGTTGATAATGTCTTGTTTTTTACATACTTAAAAAAAAAAAAAAAAAAGGAGCAAAACCAGGAAAGGCTTTGAATTTGGGGTTTGTTGAAACTGGATGTGTTTGAAATTGTGTATGTGGGATCATCTCTCAGGATTGAGTTTGTCTTTAGAAAACATATCACAAAGCGCTTAAGTGCACACTTATTTTTGTCCTTGTTCGTCAAAGAAAAGAAACACATTTTCTATTTCAAGGAAGTATTTCTGTAGTTTTGCACTACTTTCTTCTTTATTTCCTTCTCCTTCTGGTTTCTAGGTCCAAAATTATAGCTGTAAAAATCAGCAAAGACTCACCTTAGACTTTGTTCTTATTCCTTGCTGAGAAGATAATTTCTGCAACCACAGCAAGAATGAAATATGTTTTCATTTTCGGTACTGGTGTGAAAGGAGATCTCTACTGCCTATCTTTGAAAAGCTCCATCACCAAAAGGTTAGATAATGTTAAATGTTAAAATGCTCAACACATTGAACATCTTCTTCAGTTGCAAATGTAGAATTAGGCTTTGGAAAATGTGAGACTTTCAAATCAGCTTCCAACATTGTCCTGACTTCCCAGGTAGTACATTGACTTCTGTGAGGGTGATGTGTATAGGATGAGAACCAATACCCATATTCCTTTTAAAGTATTCGAGGCAGCAAATCAGGCTGAGTGCAGCTCATAATAATAAGGAAAATGATCAATGAGAAACATACGTTCTTATAAAAACACCATAATCCTATTTTTTAGAATAGCTTTTAAGGGCTTTCCCTCAAGCTTTGTAATTCACTTAAAAATAGAGCTGGATTTCTTGCTTAAACAATATAGATTTCATGTGTTTAACTCACTGATTTTCTGTTGTACTATTGTAATTTTGTTTGGCTTATAAGTTTCTAGCATTACTATTATTATTACAGAAAATAAATGATTCTGAGTGATCTTATGTGACAAATCTTATATAACACCACTGGAGTATTAATGAGAAGAAAAAAATATCACTGGGGTTCATGTTCAGACTGAATTTGATTTTTTATTGCAGAAATTTTTGACGTGTCCAAATGTAAACCAATTCTCTGTGTGCTGGTTCCTGACACCCTGCTTCCTTGTTAGTAAGTGGAAAAGCAAAGAACAAGTGGTATGGAGATTGTAGAGTGTCTGTGCTTTCCCAGAAACTTTCTCTTTGCCTTAGTGCTTTGTCTTGATGGTTCCTTAGTCTAATGTGTGATTAGCTCCTGCACTTTGGAGTTTCAGAAATTGTCCATGTAGTCACAGTTTTTTTTTAACATATCATTAGAAATGTGGCAAGCAATTCAGCTGTATTAATTTATTTTCCAATTGGTAGTATGCTCCTTGACTAGCCCCTGAACATTGCCTAAGCAGTCTTTATTTGTATAAAAACATGCGAAGAAATAAATGCCAGCTTCTCTTCTAAGGGACGATTTTGGAATCTGAATTTTAAAGCAACAAAAACAAATAAAAAAACTAACAAAACACACACACATACAAAATAGTTCTGGAGTAAATGTTTGAAATGGCTAAAAGTCCACTTTTTCATGGGGTCTTCAGCAAGTTAACCTTTTCTCAGGAGAGGAGTTTCAGTTACATAAGGGAGTTTCTGCAGAATTTCTGGTTTTCAGAAAAGTTCTTCAAAGATTAAAAAAAGACCTGCTATGGTCTGTGGGAGTTTAGGCTGCCGGATCCTCAGCCTTGCAGCTGTTTGGGTGCTGTATCTATTTTCACACCTCGCTGCACACTTCAGAGACGTTTAACACCTACCCATCACAACTGTGTTAAGCCAGGGGGGTTGTTAACCCTCTTTCTTCAGTCTGCAGTTAAGTTAAAGTCAACATTTTCATACCTGTGCTTGTAAGTCTCATTGGGGGTGCTCTTGTCTAGCTGTCCTAACATGTCTAGGTGGCAGTGGTGACCACATGAAACTCAAGAGGAATGGGTTAGCAGTGCCTGGATATGCCTCTCTTCTGGCAGTCTACATTTGTGGTTGCCAAGCTGGATTAAGCATGGTGTGGAGATACGAGACTGGAAGCCCACAGAAATGGAAGGTCTTACTACAGCCTTTCTGGTGGCTTTACAGTTCTTCATTCTCTTTATGCATCTGAACTAGTGGTAAAGGACATGTACAACAACTATGACAGTGACCTCATGTCTCAATGTCTCCTTTACCTTTACAAGAGAGCTGACACGAAGACACACTAGCAAGAAGTCATTAAGATTTTGTTATGATGGGAAGCTCCAAGAACCCTGAGTCATGACAGAATGCTGACTATACAAGGCTCTGCATAAGATAAACCACACTCCTGTAGTACCCACTTGAAAATTACCTGAATATGTTTAAGTGTGGTACCATGCCTTGAAAAAAATCTCTTCCAATAGTTTCTGAATTTGGTAGGGTTAATATGAAGATGGTAAGATTAACTATATCAAACCATCTCCTGTTTTGTATGAACAGCGATAAACTCGTAAGTGCTGCTGGAGAACCACCTTTATTAGGCATGACTTGACCAGACTTGCTCTCCTATTGTAGTTCAAGATTAAAGCATTTCTTACCACAACTATTTTTTTTTTAACTAATCCTCTCACTGGCTGACTCATAACAGCTGTTAAATAACTAGATATTTAGCTAAAGATGAACCAAACCTATAAATTTAAACATGTAATATAATAACCAACTCCTTTACGCATAGCAAACCGCCTCTGTCATCATTTGAATGCTTTGTGCTGACCTCACTGTCTGCATTTGATTGAACTGATCTAATGTTATAGTTGACAAAAGATGATAACAACAGCAATTAGATATTTGCAATGTGTTACGGAGCAGGATAGAGACCACATAGGAGTGTGAGGTGTTACATGAGGGGAGATGGAATGGATGACATAATATTTTTTAAATATCTGAAGGGCTGTTTGGAGTTTGTTCCTGGGTGTTTCAACAGTAACACGTGCAAAAGTTCACAGGTCTTGTTTTCACTTATTTTCTTTACTCCTTTACCGCTTATCTGATCATCCTTTTTTCCTTCCTCATGACTGCGCAATGAAGTCATAGCTCTATTGTGTAGCAGTGCAGTCACCATTTTTGTCTCCATTCTTAGAGGTTCTGGCTTGTCAAGAACAGCAATACTAACTAGTGCTCCTGCAGCAGTTTATCCTCTCTAGACCATAGTGCCTTGCAGGTGTTAATATTTTTTGTGAGTGTCTGAGACCAAGGGAATCAAAATGACTTCCCAAATTCATACAAGACATATCCAACCTACTATTCCCAGCTTCCTCTTGCTGTATGTCACACGGAGCCATCATGGCTTTTCTTCACCATGAAGAAACAGCATGTGCACATAAAGACTTTTATTTAAAAAAAAAAAAAAACTACGTTAAAATGCAGCCAGAAGGAAAAAAATGGGGGGGGGGGGGGGGGGAGGAAGATGAAGAAGAAACTTTTGCCAACATTTTGTGTTGGTGAAAGTAAGTTGTTTTCTTTTTAAATATTCTCTTGGTTCAATTTACACTGGTGCTTTCATCCTCTTTAAAGATATTATAGTGATTTGTTTGTTTGTTTGTTTGTTTTTAAGAAATAATCTATTATTGAATTTAAGTCCAGGGAATGTGAATTTGTTCCATGTGAACAATTTTATGATAACTTATATACAGTTACAGATTACAGACACATTCCTGAAACCTTTTAAAAAACACTTATGGCTTCAAGCTAGTGAAAAGTGCCTTAGGACTTAAGGTTAATGATGTGAGTGAATGTCATCTTAATGTAAACCTGAAGTCAGAAGATAGTATGCATAGCCAGAAGTGCAATTGCTCATTTTTTTGTTCCCACAATAAATAGTGGGAGAAGCTTCAGGATATCTGAGTTCCTTCCATTCTCAGTTTTGTTATTTGTAAAAAATAGTTCAAGGAGTCTAAAAGGGCTTAGCTGTGTGTGCTCTGTGCAAATGTGGAATACAAGGAGAGCCTTTTTTAGAGCTGACAAACTGCAGCAAGGCTGCAGGCAGACAATTGCAAAGATGCTGCTTGTGTGAGATAGGTGATAGCACACCTCACTAATGTGGTGTGCTGACCAACTCTGAGCCCTCTCCCTGAGAGTGAAGCATAAGAGGGGAAGTCTGGTGATTCTAATTTAAAAACAAAATGTGAATAGGGCAAACTCTGGCACTGTGAGCTAATCTGTAGTATCAATCACCCTACTGGTGCAGAAAGAGAGAGAAAAGGAAGGGATTGGAACATGAAGAACCCCAAGAGTGACTAGAAGTCACCTATATTTGGTGGGAAAGAAGAGGGGAGTAGCAGAGTGGTACAAAGAGTGAGGTGGTATAAGCTGCTGTCTAAGAAAGGGATTTTCAGTAGCAGTCAAACAGAATGGAGAGGGTTGATCTAAGTCTATGTTTGCCAAAATCAGAGGTAGCAGAGTTGTGGTGAAGGTGTGGGATTTGGAGACTGGAAGAAATGAAATATGCTGGTTGGAATGGCTATGTCTTTGAGAATGAGGAAACATTGCACAGCACAAGCACACAAGATCGATACAAGCAGACACTAACACTGCCAGTTCAATACTGTGGATTGGAAGACTGAGTGGCAGTGAACATAAAGAAAGGAAAGGAAAAGTCTGCCAGGACAGAAGGGTGGCTCAAAGCCTTGTTGAACTTTACAGAATCTCAGACTGGTTGAGCCTGGAAAGCACCTCTGGTACAACCTACCTAGTCAACCAAAAACAACCAGAGCAGGTTGCACAGGGCTTTCTCCAGGCAGCTTTTGAAGATCCCCAAGGAGGGAGATTCCACAGCCTCCCTGGGCAACCTGTGCCAGTGCTCTGTCACCCTCACAGCAAAGAAGTGCTTCAGAGGGATCATCCTGTGTTCCAGTTTGTGCCCATTGCCTCCTGTGCTGTTACTGGGCACCACTGAAAAGAGCTTGGCTCCATCCTCTTTGCACCCTCCCTTCAGGTATTTATAGACATTTTTGAGATCCGCCCTGAGCCTTCAGGACTGGAGGCTAACAGCCATTCATACAGTTAAGAGAAGTGAGAGAGACAGGACAAGATTCCATTTCTGAGAATGAAACTGGCTGGGAATAGTCCATGTTTGCCTTGTCTGTCTCATGTAGTCTTGTCTTTAAACACCTTTGAGGGTTAAAAAGGAAAATCTGCTATAACAATTTTGAAAAAAAAGAAAGAATGAAAGAAGAAACGAAAGAAGGAATGAAAGAACAAATGAAAGAGAGAGAGAGAGAAAGAGAGAGAGAGAGAAAGAGAGAAAGAGAGAAAGAAAAGAAAAGAAAGAAAGAAAGAAAGAAAGAAAGAAAGAAAGAAAGAAAGAAAGAAAGAAAGAAAGAAAGAAAGAAAAAAGAAAGAAAGAAAGAGAGAAAGAAAGAGAAAGAAAGAAAAAAAGAGAGGGAGAGAGAGAGAGACAGAAAGAAAGACAAAGAAGGAAGGAAGGAAGGAAAAAAGTCAGGAAAAGAAAGAAAAATCTACAGCCTTCTATTAGTTTAAGTGGTCTTAACCAGAAATAGCTTTTTTTTTCTCCTGTGGGATTATATTTGTCGAGCAACCCAATACAGGAACCCGGTGAAGCCAAGTGGAAGGTGTTTGGTAACCAGGGAAAGATTAACGTGAATGCTGCTGGAATAAAAATTGTTTAACATGAGATGCAGGCAAAGAGGTAGCAGGGACAGAGAATTGCACCCTGTCCCTCCCCAGCCTCACTTGTTTTAGTTCTGCAGGCACTACTTCTGTGTATTTAGCCTTGCTTCCCTCAGGAGGCAGAGCTGAAGCCACCTTGCTTGTTAACAGTTGCATTAATTCTCCTCTTCTTCCATTCTTTAAAGACCTGTAGATGAAATATGAGCCAATTCAACAAGGTTCACAGATGCATTTCACTTAGGTAGCAGAGGGTGTCTAGCAGCTGCAGAGAGCGGATTGCAGCCATCAGCCAATACTTGGATCTGCAGCCTCCAGGCCATGCGCTGCCCTTTGCCCAGGGAGGAAGTGAGGGTCCCTCCAAGACCAGGGGTGTCCCCTCCTGGGGGAGGACAGGGCTTGTGGGGAGGGATGAAAGGGACAGAGTATCCCAGGCCATGCAAACCTGGTCTCCGTTAGCTGTGCTGCTCACAGGGCAACTTCTCCAAAGCAGAAGCTGGACAGCAGGGTGAGGTCTGTGAGGGGTCTGGGTTCTGCCACAGGGCTGGTATTGGTGGTGCAGGCCATGTGTGGGGTCTTTCATTAAGCCCCAGGAGAAATCAACAGTCCATACAGTACCAGATCAAAGGGATTCTGGAAGAAAAACAGCTTTGTTATGGTTGTAAGTCTTCCCATCTCTTGCCCTCTGCCACTCCACCCCTTCATGTACTTCCAAGTACTCCCTCAGTAAACAGATCCACTTCTCTGCCTTAGACTCAGTCCCTGTCATCAGCTTCACTTATCTGCAGTCATCACGCTATTGAAGTCACACTTTCCAAGGCACCTAGTAAAATGTATAAAGTTCTGTTCAAAACGAGTTTTACAGCCAAACACGTATCCAGACAGCTTTAAACACAAGATTGAAAGAGGATTTTTTCAGCACATTAGTGTCTTGCATCATTGCTGTATGCAGCAAAACAAAACAAGAAAATGTTTTTCTTTTGTTTTTCTTTTTTTTTTTTTTTTCCTTATTTTAACATCAGGACTACCTCTAACCTCCCACCTCAAAGCCATGCCCCACTGTGCACTCTCTGAACTGCGTTTTGGACTTGTTTTCCAGCAAATGTGTGGGAGCTACACATGATGGTTGTATGCCTGTTGGTGAGAGAGCCAGGAACGTGAACAGACACAGGAGCAACCCGGGCACGTGCATGAACTTGTTGTGAAGGTGAAGTGCTGTAATTGTTCTTCAGAACAGAAATTCTAATACTCATCTTCCTTCTCCCTGGAGGACTTTCTCCCAAGAAAGCCAGTAAATACTGGCAGGCAGCAGTGCAGGGAGGGGAAACATGTCATGGGCTGCAGAAGCCAGAGGATACTGGGCTGCAAAGCTTTCAGTAGATGACAAACCACAGCATGAGCTGCATCTTTGTAGGGTAGGCAAATCCCAGAACTATTTCTGGCCCCATCTCTTTCTTTGGCTAATGTCAGAAAGGTCCAGTAATGGAGAAATAGAAAGGGAAGGGCATACACTTACTTCCTGGCTCATTCTGTAGTTTGCGACGGTGGTTGAGGAAACAGTTACTGGGGAATGGATGGTTTAAAGGAAAAAAAAATCATTGTGGACATGCTATATGTGATGCTGCAAATCGACCAATCATGACAATGTGATTTTTGGACACACACTCAAGGATAACCTCCACCTGAGGACAACAGATTGGTCTGCATGCACTGACATGGATATAAATGCATACATGCAGACATGACGTACCCTTAGGAGGACTGCAGAACAACCTTTTTTAGCAGATCAGGATGTATATTTTGGGCTCTGCTCCTGTCACTTACTTTGCTTATCTGTCGCCACCTTGTTACAAGACATTTACACCAAGGTAGCTCTTAAACTTCCTCTGAAATGGAAATATTCTTCTCCAGTATAAGCAGGATCTAGAACTGAATTCAGTTCTAGACTTTAAAACTTATCCAGCCAACAAATAAAATTACTGTTACTCTTAATTTATGATACACAGTAATGGTGAACTACCAAATGAATAAATATCACAGGATTTAAGATAGAAATGCTACAAGACCCATGGCAAATGTGTTATATATTGGGTTTTATGTCATGTATTTTTGGTAAAGAGTCTTTCTAATACTGTCAATATTCAAGAGAGAAACTCAGTATCAACAACTGATAGACCCTCAGCCACTTAAAACTGAAAATCACTTTGTAAAAATCAAAAAGTTCGTGCTGCTGCTTTTGCATACCTTGACTCAGCTTCCCTTCAGGGGTCCCTTTGAAGTCAGCTGAAACTGGCCCTTACCTGACATGGGACAGCTTCTGGATTCTTCTCACAGAAGCCACGCCTGCAGCCCTCTGCTACCAAAATCTCGTCACGTAAACCCACTAAAGGCACTGAGAAATTTTTTCACATTATTGAAAATTACTAAATGATCTTTACACAACATGAGGCTGTCTTCATAGATTACAGCAAATAAAACACCAATCCAGAGAAAAGGCATATGAGTGTGATGTTCATATCAGTATTTACAGCTCCTCCAACAAAACAGGTTTCTCCAGTCCTTTAGAATTAGCTGGTAAATTTAACATGCCATGAAACAAAACTGTAGCTCCATTGCTGGTATTCATGGCACACCTTCTACTACTAGTCTTTTTACCTTTTATTTATTTATTTATTTATTTATTTATTTATTTATTTATTTTAGTTGGTTGATTGTTTTACATCTCCTTTTTTAGACCACCTGGGGCATTTTGGAAAGGCAGAACTTGTTTACAAAGTATCTTCCCACTCTGGCATGTGGAAATGTCATTCCACATGCTGACACAGTAGAAGGGAATATAGTTTATAGATGTCTCTAGGGGTGGGTGGAGGAGGAACCATCAGACATTTTACACAGCTTGTCCTGGAAATAAAGTATGTTGTATGGATAGCAAGAGGAGCTCTGGTAGCAGGGATGCAGGAGGACATGGAGGTATTATCCTGCAAAGAAAGAGACTGTGACTGTTTCAGGTCTATCTAATGATGTTTAATAGTATGTGTAGTTTGATAGTTTATACAACTGTAACATATAAGTATGGTAATACAAGTATGGCAATAGTGGTTACAATTATGGTTTAGCAGTATTTAACTCTAAGATAACCATGTGATAACTACAATGATGGCAGTGGATAACTACAACAAATATGTAGTTGTGGGAGAGTTAGCAGTACAGTGGTGTAGTTATGATGTTTGCTCCCAAATCTGTGGGTTCTCCAGGTTCTCCAAGGTCTGCAAGACCACCTCTCTTGGCTCTTGGCTTTAAGCATCCACTCTGACAGCACAGGGCATCTTGGTGTAATGCCTGGTCAAGGTAAAGGAGATGGTCACCATAGCAGATGATGCTCCCAATCTGGTGTCAACATTGGCACTCTTATGCTGACCCCACCCTCTCTGTCCTTGGGTTGTCCACCAATCCTCTCAGGATGCCATGGTCTCTGGCTCTCTGAGCATAATATCCTCCATTTTCTGGACAAATTGATCATTCCTGAGTCACATGTGCAGCTGATCGAAAGGTGACCAGTCACAGTGCCCTCCTGTTGCCATGTCCTTGTCCTGCAGCTCTTTTCTGGGAAAGTTCATTCCCTGAAACTGGCTCAGAGATGACAGTGTCTTCAGCATTGCATTAGGTGTCTTAACCATGCTATTTTTGCATATTCCGTCCTATGGTCTGCTAATCATGTTAAATTAGTAGAATGCTAATCTATTCATGTCAATACACATCAGCAATGTTTTTGTGTTCTTGCAAATATACTACGGCTTTATAGTTAGGCTGGGCTAATGGTACAGTGAATCTTTCAGCACAAACAATGCTAAACTTATTTGTTATGCTTGTTTATAATATAAGCAAAATCTTCTTAAGGCCTCGATTTGTTTTAATTTTCCACTTTCCCATGCTTTGCTTCAAGACCCCTATTGACATTACAAATTCATATCACAATGGTTCTTTTGCATTGATTCTTCCGTTGTATTTATTGCAGTTTACAAAGTATGTACAGCCCTTTGTGCTATGTGACATAGTATAAACCACTTAAAGTGGGCAGAATTTCTTCTTTCCTGAGTAAACACTGATAACAAACCAGACACAGATTTGATACTTCCTAAGCAATAGATGCATTAGTCTGTAGTCCATACTAGTTTTCTGGTCACAATGCATTTTTGCCCCATTTCATCTCACCTCAAAGGTTAAGATGTGTATTTCTGAGGTGTGAGGGATGAAGAAGTCTTGTCTTATGACTTCTAAGGAAAATACACTTTGAATAAATTTTTTTACAGAGCATTATCCCAGTGATTTGATTTATAAAGCACTTAAAACAAAGCTTTGGGAGGTTTTAAAATCAGCCATAATATTTGCATGTGCAAACTCACCAGCCAGAGTTGGAAACATGAAGAGATGACTAAGTAGGTTGCCTCTACCCTAATGTATGTACTATATGGAGCTGGGCACATGTCCAAGCCACTCATTTGTTCCTGTTGTTCTTATGAAGGCTAACAGCACATTTGTTATAAATTGCCATCAGTTGGGATTTGCTGAGTTGTAGCTAAGCAGGGCAAAACATCTACAACAGAGTCATGACTCATCAGCTCATTTTTGTTATGACAGGAGAGGCTTATTATGAAGGCTGCAGGAAGGAGGGATGGGGTTTGAAGGACCCCTGTCCCCATCACCCCCTCAGGACACACAGCCTGATTGAGCTCACCGGTGTTTATCCTCCTGCCTCAGCCTACCCCAACCCAGTGAGGTCCACAGTACCTCAAACCTGATTTAGCACCTAACTTTGTATGTTTTTTATGCACCCACTGATATTCTTCAACAACAGAAAATAAACTCATCTGAATGGAAAATGTCCCCTAGACAGTGTTACTCACGGACAACACTTGAGCAACTAGATTCCTATACAAGATCTCACAAAACTGATGTAGACTTTTCTTGTTCTTCCCAGCCTCTGGGAATTACCGTCTTTTCAAGCTGTAGTTAGTAACTATGTTCGTGTGATGCTAAATGCAGTTCTAGGAATCCAGCAGCAGATTTAATACCTACCAAAATATATGGCATAAATTGTAACTAATACATCGTTTCCTATATGTCTGCATATAAAGACGTTTCTTTTTCTCGGTAGCACTCCTAATGAAAATGTAAGACTAAGAACAGCAAGTTTTTTCCCCATACTTTGTGATTTTTTTCCTCCCACGTTTCCAGAAGCTGAAAATGAAGCGTTTGGTCCTGCTGCGCTCCTGGTCCTGTAACCCGGCTGCCGGGCAGCTCCATCGCCGCTGAGCCTCTCCCGGGGCACTGCAGCTTGCGGACTGCCTCCCCCTGGTGGAGCTCCTGCAGACTCCTCAGGTTTCGTTTTCCTTAGTATATTTAGTCTGCCTGAGGAAAGTGGGCTCTAGGGGTGACGGCGAACGTCAGGAGCCAGTGCGATAGATGCCGGGGGTAAAGCTCCTTCGTCCAGAGCTGAAGGTTTTGGGCTCTAACTAAATATTTTGATTTTTAATTCAGAATGGTTGCCCAGCTGTTTTGTTGTTGTTGTTTTGTTGTTGTTTTATTTGCTTCTGGGAATTGACCCCTGGAATTTTTTTTGGTTAAAAAGAATCATTAAGGAAAGAATAAAATTGGTAGGAAAAGAAAAGAAAAAAAAAAAAGGCATCCTAGCATAGAGAAGAGTGGAAATTTGGACTTATTCATAAGTATATTCTTGGTCAAATTTTGAACTGCACACATGCTTCAAGTCTTTGTTGTTTTAATATAGTGCACTTGACAGAAGTAGCCAATTTTTCAAAAATAAGGATTTTGAGCTTTTTTTTCCCCCTTCCTTCTCATTAATAAAGTGTTGTAACATAACTATGTTTTATTTCAACTTTTTCAGGAATGTCTCCCTGCAATAATAATTTCTTCTTGTGGAAAATGGCAAGCCTATAGTGCTAAATATATGTCAACAGATGGGTATGTGTCCATTTTGCACAGAAGACATTAGCAGATCATTAAGGACTTGAAGGCGCTTAATGTTAATTTAGCGATTAAATTTATACCAGTATTACCAGAATGAGCTCTTACAGTGAATTACTCTCTTTTTGTAGTACTTGGGTGGCAGAAGATGTCACATCTGGGAACAATCAGAAAATCCAATGCCATCTTGGTGGTGGTGACAGCTCAAATCCTCTAGCACATATTTTCATAACTGCACTTCTCCTGAATAACAAAGTTCTTCTTTTGGTGCATTACAGAAGGGATGAGCATTTTAATGCACTGCCTCTTCAATCTGAACTGACTGGGTTCTTCTACCAGTGTTTTATTCAATCAGACTAGAAAACTGAACTACAAGCCACCAATAAATTCCATAAAAATCAATAACAAAACCACTGCTGTCCCCCTTTTATCAACTTGTTCTGTCCAAATAGGTCTCCACCAATAATTTCAGTGCTTCAATCACATAATTCTTACTAACAAATCTCACTGGTAACAAACATAGCTGTCATGTATCAAGACTTCCAAGACCTCCACATTTTCTGGAACCTTATGCACTAATACAGATGTATCATATTAAATGCACATTTTGCTTTTATTATTTTTGCATTTCGGTTCTGATGATATTGTTGTTTTTCATTGACAAGCTTCAAGCTCCAACAATGCAATGAAATAGCAACTGCCTGGTAATACCCTTCTGGATGTGAGCACACAAGTGATTAGAGTACCAATAGGTAATTATTACATGAATGTTTTAGTGTTTTCAGTAATGGTTTTCAGATATTTAAGATCTTGCATTAATTAATATGAAGTGTTAAATAGTAGTTCTTCCTCATGATGGATAGTTTATCCCCACGTAATAATTCATATTTTAAAAATAGCATGGCATCCTCTATGCATGTAAAGCAACTGTGTTCTTTCTGTATATAAACAGGACTTCAACAGGTGATCCTGCATAGTATACTGGTTTTTTGTTTGTTTGTTTGTTTTCTGCAGATTCCTATCATCCAATACAATACCAGTTCTTTGGAACATTTAAAAGAGTGGTAAGTACATTTTGTAAAAACATCAAAAGGTATGAGTCATACTACATTAAGGACAAGTCAGAGTTGGGCAGCCCATGAGGCCATGTGATACCACCGGCATAGTACTAGTTCCTTAAAGATGCATTTTGCAATTGCAAAACATACTGTCAGTTACTGATCCCCTGTCAGCATATAAAGGTTTTAACTATATGCATGGCACCTCTCAACTTCCTGCCCAGCATCAGCCAAACCTATGTAATCAGGAGCTTCCCAGTGAAATACAAAGAAGGAATCTATGAAATTACGCAATCAGTAGCAATTTTACATAATGAGCCTGAAAGGAGAGAAAATAAACGTACTTTTAGACCCAACTTGTTGGTGTTTTTAGTAGTTGTTGTATTAAGGGGTGTAGCCAATTAGCTGTTATAAGTCCGGTCGGGTTCAGGGTACTGAACTATCACAACCACGGATTCACAAATAATGTAGCACACCCTCGCTCTAGTTGTGTTCCATGAACTAGGCAGTCACCACTTGCTCACACAGTTTAACTGATATAGGCCATCCTCGGGCTACAACTTCCCAGTATAAATCAGCCCAGCCAGTTTGGTCATGCCTAACATGCAACCATTCAAGTAAATGTTTCCATTCCTGATTATTATTTGTGACAACTGTGTGAGGCTGTCTACCTGCTGATTGAATTGAGCAGCTATAGAGTTAGACTGATTGTGTCCTTTTTCCCACCCTAGATGTAGCATCTGCTGTTTTCCTGTCTCTAACAGTTGTTTCCAACTTCCAGTTTGCCAGACTCGAACTCTGTTCACCCACCAATCACTGACTGCCCAGTGGCCTATGCACTCGGTGGCTCCTTTAAAACTGCATGTGAGTCAGTGTAGATACAGGTAGCACCGTGTTGTGCGGCTAATGGAAATTCTCTAAGTTTCCCTACCTGTGCACTGCCTTCACCTGTTTTGATCAGTTTTTCTCCTGTTGCTACTTCCAGTGCTACAGCTTTGTATTTCCACTTATTGTTCTCCCTATGGGATGATGCATCTGTAAACCATACTCCTGTAAGATCACTGTTTTCCTTTAGAGGAGGTGCTTCCTGAATTGGGGATGGTTTAGTCAGTGGAGACTGGAACAATAGGGTACTATCTACGTCCTTTTGTAATTTAGATTTTTTAGTATTACCCTCGGTGACTAGCATAATTTCATTAATGCCTTCTAGGTAGGCATATCACTTACGAACTGTGGGTTTCTGGGCAATACCAGCAGGTGGTATGGTTCCTTTATGGACTGTGTCCAGAAGGTGGAAAGGTCCCTGGACGATCACATTTTGCTTTCTCCTTATCTGTACTTTCTGTTTCACTGCTTGCACTGGAAACAGTAAACCCTTCTCAAGATCCGAATACCTCCTTTTGGTGTACTGAAAGAGTAGGAGGTTAACTCTAGTGTTCTTTCCAGTCCCTCTGTCCCCCTTTGCCATAGGTTACAATGACAGCCATGTTCACTCAACCCCCATTCCACATGGATAGGATCAGCTGGGTGTATGGGACCAAGTTGCTGGAACGACATCAATTCCTTCATTAACAATTTTAATGTGCTGGTATGCTGTTCAGTCCATTCCCATGATTTTCCTTTTCTGAGCAAATTATATAAAGGGCGCTAATAATAGCAGAACCTGGGATGTGTTTGCACCAATAACTTAAGGCTCCCAAAACTTGTTGTAATTCCTTTATGCTAGAAGGTCTTTGTCCATGTTCTACTTTTCCAGGGTGTCCTGAGGAATAGAAGCAGCTCTATTAACCCATAATACTCCCAGGAATTTAACTTCCTCTGCGGGTCCCTGACACTTTGAATCTGGGATTTCTAATCCTAAATCAAGCAGTGTCCTCTGGATGCTTTCCACTGTGTCTCTTACACTCTCCTGACTCTTTCCCCCTATCAGGATGTCATCAATATACTGATATATAGTACTAACGGGTGAAACAGGAATCTCTGCTAAGATGTTAGCCAAGGCTTTGTGAGCAATCATGGGAGAATGTTTGTATCCTTGCGGAAGCCTGTTAAAAGTATATTCACATGAAAGCAAACTGTGCTTTGTCCTGTTCAAGGAGAGGAATTACAAAAAACTTTTACATCCAAAGCAGCCATCCAGGGATGGGCAGCGCCTTGTATCAATGTCACTGTTTCTGCTATGTCTGGGACTGCGGCAGTTAAAGGTGCAATGTTAGCATTTAACTGTCTGTAATCCACTGTAAAACACCATAGCCCAGCCGGTTTCTTTATCAGCCACACCAGCAAATTTTAAGGTGAATGGGTCCTTTTAATAATGCCTCTTTCTTCAAATTTTGTTTCCACCCCATCAATGCTGTTGCTGGCAAAGGATATTGCTGAACATTGGTAATTTTATAGGGGGTAAGGGTATGTATGTTTGTAACAGACTCAGTTTCACTGTGCCTGAATCCCTTTGATGTGTCACTAAACTCCACACAAATCTGTGCGTTTCTACATGTGCCCACACAGCATGTCTAATCCTAAAATATTAGTATACACAGCACCAACTAATACTTCTGCCCTGGTTAATTTTCATCCCTCTGGCAGCAAGAGTGAAACTTTTATGGTGGGTCATTCTTTTTCCACACCATTGATTCCTGTGAATTTAACCCTCCGTCAACCAGGTGTTATGCCCAGGGTTTGTGCTGTGTCATGAGTAATTACTGACATTTGGGCCCTGGTGTCAATGAGAAAGTTTACCAATATTTTTCAGGGTCTAACAGGAATGGCAATGATAGGGTCTGAGTGTTCATTAGAGATCCGTTGAATTGTTAATACCTGCCAAGCAGGGTGGCTCACTGCCCTTCCTAGAAGTTTTTTTTGCAAAGCTTCTGCCTCGTCAATTGGGCTTGAGGCAGAAGGTGCACTTTCCTTATGGGTTGGGGGTTTACCGGTTAGGCAATTCTTCCCAGCTGGAATATTTCCTTACCCAGACATCAGACTAACATATGGAGGTCCTCCATAGAGGCGCCACACAAGATTTGTAGGGGTGCACCCAAAGCTAGGGCCTTAAACCACAACTCACCCTGTTCCTTATTAGGTTTGAACCTCTCTTTGGAGTTGGGGTATTTGGGGTTTTGAGTACAGATTTGGTGGACTCACTGGGAGTGGTCTTGGGGCTTAGTACTGGATGAACTAATACAGCCCATTTGGCATCCATACTTACCTATATCTTTTACAAATTCACTCCATGTGGGAATGGGGGAGTGCGGATTTTGTCTACAACCACGATCAGCTTCTCTACGAGCAGCTTGTATGCAATTCTGAGTATTTGCTACAAATATCTTAAGACAACCAGGGAGGCCATGGATGAGAGAGGTTAATTGAGCTGGGTCAATAGCAGCTAACATCGGGGACTTCCTAAATTTATCTCTTTCATATATCATCCGAATGCAGGCTGCTTTCTGAACTGCTACAGCCAGGTCAGAATAGTTTGTGGCTCTAGTTTCTAGTGGTTCCCCTCTCTCCTGGGGTTCTATAGCACCTGCCTAGTATGCAGATCATGCAGTTATAGAGTAATTATGGTCTCCTGGTGTGGTAATCAAAAATACTCCTGGTCCTCAAAAGCCTCCTGCTTCTTTCTCACTCAACATAATTTGGTCTCCTCCTTTAAGAGAAACTCACCACACATACTCTACTTCCGATTCTCCTGACCACCCTGAGAACTTCTGTATTTTTATCAGCTCTGCTGGTGACCATGGGATTGTTTGCACAGTAGTGCAGATTTCATCTTCATCATCAACAGTGGTCATAGTTTTAAACAAAGATCTCAAGGAAATCTATTGAGGTTCAGAATCGGCAGTCTCTTTGACCTCATCATCTCTTTCAGACTAAATATCACCATCCCAGCTTTCAGGGTCTGCACTATGCATTAATCTATGAACCTGCTTAACTGGAGCAGAAGGCTGTATTTTATTTAACAGGTGAACTTTCCAGTACTTTCCAGTAAATGTTTAAGATGATTATTCTCATTCAAAAGTTTATTATTCTCATGCAAAAATTTATCATTCTCATTCAAAAGTTTATCCACTCTGATTCCTAATGTTTTTCCCATCTCCATTTCAAAGGCCAATGATGAATTTAACACTTCAACATCTGATTTTAAAGCTGTATATTCCAAATCAGAAATTATTTTGGGAGTAGGAGTTTCCTTAGTTTCTTGCTGAGCACTAAAAATCATGTTAATCCACATGGCAGACATAACAGAGCCAGTCCCCAACCACTATGGCAATATATCAATATCCCGCTTTGGGAGAGCTCTTATTGGGATGAGAAAATCTTGGCCTCATTGCTAAAAGCAGCAGCTGTCAAAGGGGAGGTGACATTTGTAATGGGATTCCTTCACTTTCTGAACAATTTACATGTATGACCATATTATTCCACTAATCCAGTGAGACTCAGACCACCAACATAAAGAGGTGAAAGAGGTGCCACTCTCTCAAATGTTGCATTTCAGTAAAAAACACCACTAATTTTGTGAAGTGTGTGAGGGTTTTTCAAATGTCTCTATCCTTGTCCCACTTTTGTGCATTAGGGATCAGTGCACTGTATGAAGACTAATTTTGTGGCAAAGCAGGTAAACTACCAGAAGCAGGAACTTCCCTGAGGTACATGGGAAGTGTGGCCATCTGTGGTGCCCCCCCCCCCCTTCCCCCCAATTTTCTATGCTGATTATCACACTTCAGTGGGGACAATGATTTCTTAATCTACTTGGCAACAAGGCATTGAATGTTTAGTTTTCAAATAGCTGTAAATGGCATCCAACAGAGACACTGGGATTTATTTTAAGTTCATGCATTCTGTATTGTTTTTTGGCAGGGGGTGGTTTTTAAATTTTTTCTCCAGTTTTGCACAAATATATATTGCTTAAATGGAGGCTGGTTGGTTCAGCACATAACTTCAAGTGCTGAACCCAATGTAACTGCTTCCATGCTTAAAGATCAATGTGGATTTAATGATCCTGATGACTCAGTCATATAAAACAATTATCTGGACATGTAAGCAAAAAATAATTTGATCACCATGAATATCAATCTTATCTCAAAATCCTTGATAAGTGCCAAATATTTTAGAATATAACCTAATGCACCTAACCTGAATGCTGTAGGTTTTCATGATTTCAGAGTCATAAAAAGGCACAATTTTTACAGCAGGTGACTTGGAAGAAAAGTGATATAATTATTCATGAGTTTTAAGCTGCACAAGTGGTCAATGAAGAAACAGTTCAGCTAGCAAAACTCAAACAGAAGAAGGAAGTTTACAGCATGTGGAAAAGGGGACAGGCCACTTGGGAGGAATATAGGGACACTGTCAGAGTATGCAGCGATGTGACAAGGAAGCCCAAGGCCCATCTGGATTTAAATCTGGTAAGGGATGGCAAGGACAACAAGTTTCTTCAAATACATCAAGTAGAAAAAGGAAGACTGGGGAAAATGTTGGGCCCCTGCTGAATGGGGTGGGTGCCCTCATGACAAATGATACAGAGAAAGCAGAGTTACTGAAGGCCTTCTTTGCTTCAGTCTTCAGTGCTAAGACCAGCCCTCAGGAATCCCTGTCCCTAGAGACAAGAGAGGAAAGTCTGGAGAAAGGAGGACTTTCCCTTGGTCAAGGAGGATCAGGTCAGAGACCATTTAGGCAAACTTGACATCCACAAATCCATGGGCCCTGATGGGTTGCACCCAGGAGTGCGAGGCCACTCTCCATCATCTCTTTGAAAGGTCATGAAGAACAAGAGAGGTGCCTGAGGACTGGAAGAAAGCCAATGTCATGCCACTCTTCAAAAAGGGCAAGAAGGAGGATCCAGGCAACTACAGGCCAGTCAGCCTCACCTCATCCCTGGAAAGGTGATGGAACAGCTCATCCTGGAACTCATCTCCAAGTACGTGGAGGGTAAGAAGGTTCATTTGTTCCCAGTGACAGGACGAGAGGCGATGTGCACAAACTGAGGCACAGGAAGTTCCAGCTGAATATAAGAGGGCACTTCTTTACTGTGAGGGTGACAGAGCACTGGAACAGGCTGCCCAGAGAGGCTGTGGAGTCTCCTTCTCTGGAGATATTCAAAACCCGCTTGGCTGTCATCCTGCACAATGTGCTCTAGGTGATCCTGCTGGGCAGGGGGTTTGGACTAGCTGATCTTCAGAGGTCCCTTCCAACCTCAGCCATTCTGTGATTCTTATTTGAAGTAGTAACATTCTCATCTGCTGCTTGTGATATCAAATCAAAGCAACACACAAATAGTGCTGATGATTTTTAGTCATGTAGCATGACAAAGTTAATTTTATTAATGGATTCTTAGAAAATGTGGTGGGCTGACCTCAGAGCCAAAAGCTTGGGCAGATGAAGTATTTGGGGTGGGTTCTTTTATTTGTTTCTTTTTCTGTGTGGGGGTTTGTTGGTTTCTGTTGTTGTTGTTGCTGTTGTTTTGGTGTGTTTTTTTCTTTTCTTTTCTTTGATGGAAGAAAATTTAAGGCAACACTGTCTTTATTTTCTGCTTTGAACATAGCAGATTATTTGGACTAAAGTATTTCCAACCTGCAGAGAATAAGATTTAGAGAAGCAGATTCTGTTTTTGCTAATCATTTCTCTCATAACAACTTATATTTTACTTAAATGATATATATCTGCAGTACAAAGTTGAAAGAGAGTGGTTCTTCCTCACTTCAACCTTCTTTTCTAACCACAGCTGATGGACTGTGTTCAAAGATTTATATAATATTGTTGCTCTTTTCCTACACAAAGTTGGTTTAGGAATAATCTGTCTCCATTATACATGCATAAGACCAAAGTCTGTGCTGAAGAAATAGACAACCTGAAGCTTCTTTACCACAACAGTCTTTAATATGACATTTACAGTGTATTTATGTGGAGAGAAGCCTGCTTTAAGTTATTTAGTGTAAGCCACTTGTTACCATTAACACATCATTTAATTCTTTGTATATGTGAATAGAGCAGCAGATGGTAATAGTCCATTCATACTTCACTTATTGCTGGAAGTTATGAGCCACATTTGTTTGAATACATGAGAAATGATTTATATTTATTTAGACGTTTTTGCCAGTGTCTGATAAACTATCATTTTAGCATAAGTAATACAGTCACTCTAGTATTATTACACAGTATTTAGTCAATTTTTTTATTTTTCAAAATCACAGACATATCTAACTTCCCAAGAACTATCCATCAGCTAGATATTAGCATTAGGTAGCCTCTTACCTTAAAAAAAAAGTTTTGATTTAGTCAGTGGTAAGTTGTGAGCTTATTAATTGGTTAGGTTAGATTTGTTCTATGTTATAATCAGCCATTTTGCCCCACAACTGTCCTCAGATTTGCAAGAAATTTTGTACTCTTTCATGCTTAATATGACCCCTTCTCTAGAATAGTTCTAGTACAGCAAAATAAAAATGATTGAGTTCATTGGTAAAGTAATAATAATAGAGGCATTTGACTTTTTGTTTGTTTGTTATTTTAGAGGAGTATTTCCCCACTAAAACACATCTCATGGTTCTGTTTGATGGCAAGTTGAACATAAGCCAGCAACATTCCCTGGCAACCAAAAGAGCCAGCTGCACCCTGGGGTACATCAGGCACAGCACTGCCATCCAGTTGAGGGAAAGGATTGTCCCGCTCTGTTCTGTGCTGGTGTGGCCTCACCTCCAGCACTGTGTGTGGTTTGGGGCATTACAGTATAAGAAGGACATAAAGTTATTAGAGAGTGTCCAAAGGAGGGCTATAAAGATCACAGAATCACAGAATTATAGGCATCAGAAGGGACCTCAAGAGATCATCGGGTCCAACCCCCCTGCCAAAGCAGGTTACCTAGAGCAGGTTGCCCAAGTAGCCATCCAGAAGGGCCTTGAATATCTCCAGAGAAGGAAACTCATCAACCTCCCTGGGAAGCCTGTTCCAATGCTCCATCACCCTCACTGTGAAGAAGTTTTTCACATGCTAGTGCGGAACTTCCTGGGATCCATCTCGTGGCCATTGCCCCTTGTCTGTCCCTGCAAACCACTGAAAAGAGGTTGGCCAAATCCCTCTGTCTCCCATACTTAAAATATTTGTAAACATTAATAAGATCCCCTCTCAGTCTTCTCAAGGCTGAACGGATCCAGGTCTCTCAGCCTTTCCTCATAGGGAAGATGCTCCAGGCCCCATATCATCTTTGTTGCCCTCCACTGGACTCTTTCCAGGAGATCCCTATCTCTTTTGTACCAGGGAGCCCAGAACTGGACACAGTACTCCAGGTGAGGCCTGACCAGGGCAGAGTAGAAGGGGAGGATCACCTCCCTTGACCTGCTGGCCATGCTCCTTTTAATGCATGCCAGGATCCTTCTTGGCCACCAGGGCACACTGCTGGCTCATGGTCAAGATGGTGAAGAGTCTACAGGGAAAGGCTGTAAGACCAGACACTTGGTTTGTTCAGCCCAGAGCAGAGCAGGCTGAGGGGAGGCCTCATGGCGGCCTGCAGCTCCCTCACGAGGGGAGCGGAGGGGCAGGCACTGAGCTCTGCTCTGTGAGGACAGCGACAGGACCCGAGGGGACGGCATGGAGCTGGGACAGGGGAGGGTCAGGCTGGGTGTTAGGGAAAGGTTCTGCACCCAGAGGGTGGTCGGGCACTGGGACAGGATCCCTGGGGAAGTGGTCACAGCACCAAGCCTGCTGGAATTCAAGAAGCATTTCTACAATATTCTCAGGCACATGGTCTGATTTTGGGGTGGTGCTATGTGGAGCCAGAAGATCGACTTGAAGATCCTTGCAGGTGCCTTCCAACTCAGGATATTCTATGATTCTGTGATTCTATGTTATTTTGTCATGGTGGAATAAATAAATAAATAAATAAATAAATAAATAAAAACTGAAATAACTCAACACAACATATGAATCAATTTAATTTTCAGAAAAAAAAACATATTCCTCAAGAAGATTTTTTATACTTGTTTTCCTGCTCAAGCATTAGCACAAATTAACTGTTTCTATGCACATTTATGAATAATAATTTCTTACATTTCAAGAACCTTTATCAGCCAATACTAATTAGTCAGCCTAACAGTGGGTAAATGTTCTATTTAGCACACTACTGCAATATTTTGACATACCTGAAAGTTGATTATATAAACAGCATATTTAAGAGGGTTGTCAACGCTATTTCTTCAGCCTAGTTGGAAAAGAAGGATGTGTAATAAGAAGTATTTGCCAGGCTGGAAGGGCCACTCAAATGATGCCAGGTGAGTTTGCTGAATGACTGTCAGAGAACTATTTATTTTGACAGAGCATGACAAAATATGAACACAGCATTAACTCAGAATGATAAAGTTGCAAGAAATTGTTCCAGTGAATAATCCAAACTAAAGCTTACTCCAGTACAGATTTTCTCAGAGAAAATTTGCTGTGCATATGTATTTGCCCCTGTACTGACAGAACGTTGGCAGTAGCAGTAACACAATGACATGAAATAGTTACAACAGGACTGCTGCTTTTCTCAGTATTTCTGGCTTCCCCTCCCTGGCCCTCAAAAAGTCAAAGAGCAGAGATGGAAGAATTCATGAGGCAAATTGGTAAGACAGAATTAGATGGGGTAAATCCTTAGCCTAGAAACAAAGTATAACGAGAAGAATTTATGAATATATGATCTAAGTTTTACAAAGAACGAGAAGGTAAAAAGTACAAAAAGGTAGAAAATGTGATATTAAAAAAAAATGGCAGGAAAAGAAGTAAATCCACAGTTCTTGTGCCCAATGATAAACTTTTTTGTCCAGGTATATCTTAGCTTGTGGTTTAAAGGAACAAGAAATGAGTATTCTAGAGTTCTCATTTCCTTTCATGTTGACCATTCAGATCGACATGGATAAACAGAGATGGAAATGATTACTGCTGTTGAGAAAGGGTTAAGAGAAAATGGACTGCAAGCATATCACTAAAGCTGAACCTGATCAACAGGTCCATTCTCTCAAATCAGTTATCCTCCTTCTTAGTGATGAGCATGCATGCATGTCTTAATATGTTTTAACTTGTTCAAACACCTATAGGTGCATTTAAAAAAACACATCTCAGCTGCTTCTTGACCAGAACATAACTAACTGAAAAATAAAACTAACCATCTACATAGCAAAAATACCAGACCCTGGCTCTCAGTACATTTCAGAAGGATTTTCTGTTTGATAATACAAGGACATGTTTTTATCTGTTAACTTTGGAAGAAGAGGTAGGAAAGAGGGCAGTATTAGCTGGTTCTGTCTTCTGCACAGCTGTATGTTCTTCCCATATCTTAGAGGAACTAGACTTTCCCAGCAAGTATTGGACATACTTGACCATTCTGCTATTGTGTGTATCTGTACTCATTTGTCATGCCACCTCCCATTAACTTCTGATACTACTGTCCAATGTTGGTCCAATCCAAGTCGGCCAGATGTCTCAAAGAATCTTTCCTCCATAGTCATTCTCTTCTGTGTTTCACATAAAAAGCTATTATCTTGAGGCCAACTTCACTTACAAGTCTAGGACACAGCTGTTAATAATACCAAAGATGAAGGAGCACTTACTGCTGGCTTTCAGATGGGCTTGAAGCTATTCTGTTCACACTGAGCCAGTAGCTCTTTGCCAAGAGCTTTTACAATTCCCTGCTTCCCTCCTGCCATACTTTTTAATTAACACCTTTTTCATAACAATAGTAAGCAGCACATTCAGGCCATCACTCAATGATTCTATACCTATGCTACACAGGATATCAGTGTAGCCCATACAACAGTTTCTGTTTATTTTGTTATTCTGTCAATCTTTCTTTATTCTGCTTGTCAACTTTCCTTCCCACTATTCAAGTGAGTCATGGGATCCTGCAATCAGTTGTAGTGTAAGCAGTTTTCCTACATACTTCTTGTAAGCGGGTTCCTCTGAAGCCCCACCAAAGGCAAGGACTTTGTTTTCTAAAGAGGGCACTGAGAATTACTTTAAATGTCTCTTCATGTAGCAGCTGAAGAATGCTAGCTCCATAATGCATCCTCCAGCAATATTTTTTCTTTTAGTTTCTATCCAAATCCATAAACTGTGGTATATCCTGTTTCAGCCATGCCAAAAAGCGCTCTTCACCCATGTTATCTCTCAGACTGTACATCATCTCTTAATTTTCCACAAATCCAAACCACAGGCCCACTGCAAACAACCCTTCAGGGCCTTGCAGTATGTCTATGCAGTACAGTGTTTCTTCTAGACTCTGTGCTTTTTCTTCATGGCAGGACTATCAACATAAAAAGCTGCAGGGTTTTACAGCGCTAAATGCTTTTGATAATTTGCTGAAGCTGGTTAAATTCAAATGATTTGATAAAACAAAACAAACCAGTTATTTCAGCATAACCCTTCCCTTTCTTCATCCAAATATTTGTATTAAATGCTTAAAGAGCAATTATTTAAGAAGAGAATGTTTTAAAATAAATCTACTCTTATTGAATCAGAAAACAGGAAAAAAAGACATTTTGAGAAGCACAGTGGTGACTCAACAGGACTCATGAGCCTGCTAAACAGTTCATTCTATCCATGTTTTTGCAGACACCTAAAATTATGCCTCTTTCATTTCACTTAGGCTGATTAATTCTTGAGATGATTGTGTTCTTCTGCAGCTTTCCTTCTGCTCCCCACAGTTGATTAAGAATTCTCTGAAGGCATTAAAATTCAAGTCTGTTCTTAAGCATTGCCCTGAGGAAAGTTGGGAAAACTTTAACAAAGTCCTTCTCTTAAACAGAGAGGCTGAGCTGTTGGGAGGGTGGAAGGACAATGAGTGCATAGTAGCACCAGGATGAATTCTTAATGTAAATTTGCTCAAAACTAGGGTTTGGACCAGCATAATTAGTTGTTGCTTGTGGGAGTGTGTTACCTGCAACTTACTCCATGGCTGTGGGAAAGAAGATGGAGTTGGGAGTCAGGAGACATGAATCCTGTTTCTGTATTTTCATTGCTCAAATAGCTTCAGTTGCTTCTGTTTCTGTCTCATTTCCTCTTTGCCTGTTCAGATCTGTTCTCTGAAGAAGAGACCATCTCAATACATATTGTACAGTAGCAAAGCACTGTCCTTATAGTTAACAGCTCTTTTGCCTGTCTACATTAAAGATTTTTCCTTGTTGCTGTTGGTGGCTACTGCAAGTAATAGTGTCAGAAGAGAGACAACCTGGACAGTAATATTCCAGTTAACTCTGTTCTACTTACTACAGCTGCTAAAAACTATAGCAAGTGATGTTGATCTCAGGATCTTACCTTACAGGTAAAGAAATATCTTAAATCTTGCTCAAAACCGAACAGTAAAAATCAGAGACACTTTTTCACAGATTAAATTTCAGCCTCTGACACCTCCTCCTGTCACATGAGCACCTGATGGAGCTTCCCTGTTATGTACAAACTGTAGTTTTCCTTGTGCCTGAGTCTGGGCAAGACTCAGACACCTGGGCAGTGATTTCTGAGGGTGCACCTCTTTGTTCTCTTGAGAGGGTGGGACACAGAGAATTCTCCTGGAAAAAGGCTTTTGGGGAAATTCTTTCCTTTCTCTTTCAGATGCAAATGTACCAGAAGTACTGCCTGAGATTTCACCGCCCTCCTGCTCAGCTTTGCCCTAAGACTCAACCTGTAACAGTGACAATTTATAAGTTACTCCATGAGCTCTGGGTGACATCTCTCTTGGCATTCAGAACACTTTGATGTCATTATGAAGTGCACAGCTCTCCCATTAATGAGAGGATTACCCAGGTGGAAACCTTGAGCACCAGCTGAGGTCTTCAGTATTTAACACCCTGACCTCTTTCTTTATCAAGCCTTTAGCCTATCATCTATAAGTAGTTTTCCCATCTCACTTGGCTGTTGTTAGGAGAAATACATTTAAAATATGGCATGTATCTCAACTGTAATAAGGTGAACTACATGTACTTAACAGATAACAGCAAACATGAACTCTTTGTTCAAAGCAATTCCCCATTTACTAAGCTGGACAGTAAGATGTCCTTTGATTCAGGGATTTTATTTCACTTCTCTTACCACAGTATACCAATTATTCTACAATGAGGCCAACTAAACTATATATATGCTTTTAAGTACCTCTTAAGCTCCTGTCCTGGTTTCTACTGTGTGATGCTTGGCTACCTGCTGGGTTAAACCACAACAGTTTCACTCTAAATATTTTACAATAGTTACTGAATTAAACTCTTTTTTAAGTTGTAACCTTCTTAGTTCAAGAATGTTATATTATTTTGGAAGATGGTAAAAAAAAGGAGAAACGTAAAACCCCTCTTTTTCAGGTAACATCCATGGGCCTAATATTAAATTGCTATTCAGAGCTGGATAACAAGCTAGATGACATACACATCAAGGCTTAACTGGTGTTGCCACATAGGCTACTTTAGGAAAAAAAAAAAAAAAAAGCATCTCATGGAAGGAAAATGAGTTATTTTGCTGCTGGGGTAAATCACATTACTGAAGGACTTAAGCTGTACTTGAAAAAGGCTTACATGAAAGAGTTATGGGTTGCTTTGACACATCATAGCCAGACGTTGGCTAGAAGCACCAACAAACTTCAGAACAATGCATTAACCACCCATGTACCTACTCACCTCTACAGAGGTGAGACCCCCAGGCCAGGTGTCCAAACACAGAGAAACGGGACTGTGAGTCCACTTAACAGGAGCAGGTAGAGACATGACTGAGGTGAAGACTTGGTCCCGATCCCACTGCTCACGGGCTGCAGCAAGGCTGTGTGGGGCATGCAGTAACTGGTTGATGCATTAGTCCAACAGTGCATATACCTGTCTGCCTGCAGCGAGGAGGAAGTGGGGAGCAGCCTGAGTCAGACACTTTGAGTCATGATGCCTCCCAGGTTCAGTCCCCTGGTGGTGCGGTTTACAATCATCAGGACTGAACTTTCAGTCATCAGTCACACAGCAGTTCTGCCTGAGCAGAGCCAAGGAGGACAATGTCAAGATGCAATCAAGCCTCAGTTATGTGTATGAAAATCCATTTACAGTTCACAGAACTCCACCTCAACACAGACTAATGGAAATTTTATGTCAGCTATTTCCATTCTTCCCCTTTTAATTTTCGCATGATTGATGTAGAATTAAAGTTGATGTACATGTTTAAAATAAAATTTTAAAAGTAGAAGCATGTGGTAGGTCAGAGCCATGCAAGTTCCAGCAGAGCCATAGGGGGAGACAGCTCATCCTGTAGCTAACTGCACTAATTTCATAAGCACTTCAGTGAACAGGTGATAAGGATGCATTAATGTACTGAATGCATGAAAACTAACTGGCATGGAGGCAGTATTAGGAAGAAGCACTCGGTTCCCTAACTCTAGTAGACCAACATGCTTATTAACTGAAATAACACTCATGTTCTGTAATCACTTCTGACATCTTCTGGGGTTCCCCTTTTTCTCTATGGCATCACCAAAGAGCAAGACTCAGCTTGGGACACTAAGGCCATGCAATACAGTTAGGAAGACAAGCATGATGGCTTAATTACACATTTTACACACATTTTATTTTCTGAATGCATACACATTGCCTTGTATCGTCTCAAATGTATGCACATTTTATTTTCTGAGGCTACTTGTGTTACTAACTTCAAATGTCACAGTTCTGAACCCGATCATCTTGTCTTGCAGTAGTTTTTAAATACCTGATCTCATACAGTTTGCCTTTCTTTGCACAGAAGCTTTTCAAAATACTACATCAGTAAATGGCTTGAAAGCTTAAAAACTCTTCTCCTTTCACCTCCAAAAGAATTGGCAGAATTGCTGTCTGTGCACTGTGCTATCTTCTCTTCACTAAGGTTAGTGCAAAAGAAGCACTGAACAGCTTTAAAGCTCATTAAGTCAGGTTCTTGATGGTTCCTCCCTGAGGAAAAAAAAACATCATGTTATGGAAGGGATTTTATGGCATGCCTGTTTTGCTGAAATGGTCCCTGGGATATACATCCACATGTCGCAAATTAGGGAAAACCAACTGTTCATGTTGCAAAGGGTTGGAGCTATGCAAACTGTTGCAGTCCCGTAGCACAGTCAATGCAATGACAGCCATCTTCACTTCAGCTGTTGATGAAGGTTGTTTGACTTTCTCCAGTTAGCCTTTGGCAGACATGTTTTTGAGAGTTCACAGTGCTTTATGTTCCACAAGAGAGCTGTAAAAACAATAAACTCCAGGTTAGTAGATATTAATGAACAGCTGGAAACTAAAGCTTTCAAATACTCCTGAACAGGACGCTTGGATACTTCCATACAACAGCCTTGAAGATATTTATGCTTAAAAATGATTTGTCCTGACACCAAACACATATATTCCTTCTTCTCTGAAGTCAGTTGAAACCTTAAATGATTATTGTGAGACTGAGTTCAACAAACAGTAGACAAAGAAAACATAAAATGTAGATACAATGCACATGAGCAAGCCAGTTCCATATTAAGAGTACATGGTAAATATGGGCTTCCTCTTTAAGTCTTGGGTGCTATTCAGATAGAATGCCCTCCTTTCAATGTTTGTAATAGTCCATCATTGTTGAAATATATTGTGTGAATTTGCAGGGCAGAAACAACAAAGTCTGCTAGCAGTACAGCATAGTAGGAACTCTTGACACTGGGATCTATATGAATGAACATGAAAGGTAAACCTGTCTTGCCTGAGCCTTTATTTTCCCCGCTCCTTAACATCAGTGTTGTTTCTTCGAAGTCATATTAGCAAAAGCAATTTAAAGCTCAGCTATATGTACACATCACTATTATTTCTTTAGAGCAACTTTTGCAGTAATAAAAAATAGTAAGACTTTTTACCTTGATACGGTGTTTTTCATCTTCAAAGCACTTTCACAAATAAACTCTAGCTAATGTGAATACATGCTTAACACAGTTAAGGTTCATTATCATCATTATGACCTGCAGGAGGGTCAGTTTAAATTACTGAAATCTACAGAGTATTTGATGTCAGAAGAGACATTAAACTCAAGGGTCACTATGTCCTAATTTGAGGCCTGCAACATTAGACCCTCTCCTCTCAACCTTGGTTTGCACTGTGAAGAATTACCTTCTTACATGCAGACTGTTTTCTATATTTACCTAAATAATAAACTATTTGTGTAATTTAAGTACTTATTACACACAAAAAAAGGAATGTTACATTCAATTTGGCCAAGACTTCAAAACTCTGTCAAGCATACGGCCAAAACTGTTGGACAGCTGCAAAGATCTAAACTGTCAGACCTTACCATATTACTACTAGAATGAACCCTTGGTATTACTAAGGGTTTTCAGGTATTTACCACATACGGACCTTCACCACGATTCTCTTGAGGCATAAAAACAAAGAAACTTTACATCTTAGTCTGAAGAGCTTTCACCTGAATGTCTAAGTCATTGTGCATTTCCTTCAATTTTGTAAAACCGGAATGAAACTCCACTAAATTGCACATTTTTATTCAGATAAATGGGCTTGCATTCCATAATTTAGAATATGAAGTACAAAGCGCACCCTCTAGTAAAATACAGGTCTATCATTTCATTTCAAGAAGTTCTGAAATGTCATGAATGGAAATGTGAATTGAAACTCTAGCAATCCTGTAGCTTTTTAAAACCTTATGTCCAGCTGAGCATACATGTTCATGGTATTTTCCTGAGTAATACACTGTTGGTTTTGGTGGGGTGGTGTTTGATTACCTGCTTCTAACTGCAAATGTCTGCTGTAGAAAGCTCACTATTCACAATAATAAATGCTGGGTCAAGAACTTCTACAATATAGTTTACTGAACTGGATTCCATCTCTTAGTCCTATGAAAGGACTTCAAACTATTCAAAATTGAATTACCAAAAGCATATTGTCAACAGAAGTTGAAGCAATACAAAATATTTCTTTCACAAAGCACTATTTCCTACCTGTTACCGAACACTTAAAATATTACTGAACATTCTGAAGGTTCAAGCTAGGTTATCAGCTCGTTTAAGTAATGGAAATGCATTACTGTTGTGATGTAGCTGTTGGTTTACAGTGAGTTGACTTGAAGAAGTGCAAATTTTCATATATATATATATATATATATACACACACACACATTTTCCTTGCTGGTTCTCTCAACTGCAAAATTGAAATAAGCACTGTATTAAATCTGTAAAAGTTCTTAGTTTGTCTGGAAGAATACAGTGTTTCATATCCTTTTTCTGATTCTGAATATGGGCTGTCCACCCACTATTTGGAATGTGCCACAAACAGTAGCTCAGACTGGACATCTTCGAAAACTACATGTTATAAAGCTTTTTTTATGCTTCCAGCTCAAAATTTCTTAAGTATCTACATCATTACCAATTCAGCATGAGCAGAGTTTTCTGCTTGCTGTCCAGGTTTACATAGGTCATATACACAGCTTTATAAAGAGTAACACTCCTATAAAAAACACACAGCACTGACACTCCGCAAGTATGAAAATTGAAAGCTAGGTACCTCTGTGGACAGCTATAGTATTAAACTTCAGGCACTGGAACAGGCTCCATGGGAAGTGGTCACAGCTCCAAGCCTGTCAGAGAAACATTTGGACAACGCTCTTAGACATACTGTCTGATTTTGGGTGGTCCAGTGTGGAGTCAGGAGTTGGGCTTGATAATCCTTGAGGGTCTATACTTTTATATTTTATTCTTTTCATACTATTTAAACAGTGAGCTTTCATGGTCAAAAAGAAGCAGAAAAAAATACAGCACAAAAGCAAATGGATTGCATATATTTGTGGTAAAAAAGTGTACTGCAAGCCAACTTTTTGTAAGCAATTCAACATAGGAAAATCATACTAGAATTAAACAGGAGGAATTGCCAAAAATTATTCACTAAAAGATTCTGTGCAGTGGGAGTAAAGTAGAACACAGGGCTTCAACAGAAACACCAATCTACAGCGAGAAAAATAGGATAAACTTGTCTTATTACGGTACTATAACTGTACTGTGCTGCAGCAAAGAACTTATGTATCTTCACCCATCTCCTTCTTTCTGCCTTTGTTAAATTGTGATTTTACAAAGTCAATTCCTCATAAGTACAATCTCATGGTTTGAACTGTAGTGAAAAGTTTCCAGCATCTGAGACAAACATTTCACCTGTGTATGAAGATCTCTAATGTACCAAAGACAAAAGGATAAAATGTTTAAAGCTTACAAAAACAAACTCCAGCTGACACAAGTTCTGCACTAGCCTTAGTTATAAGGAATATCCTTCTTTTGCTATCCAGTGAACTGCCTCCCAGGTCTCAGCAGACTTCTCAGCTATGATACAATGCAGGATATATATTCTGAGTTTGCATTTATTAACAGGTATGTGGCATTTATTATGAAAGAGGTAGCACCTATAGGCATGTTAGAATGGTATGTCTGGGTGGCTGAGTCATCTCTGATAAAGCTGTTTTAAAGAAATAACAGGGCAAATACTTTTAAAATTAAGTACTTCCAATTAACAAGATACCATCTATTTTTGAAAGCCCTATGCCTCATATTTACACCTATGTTAAAAATGCATAAACACTTCAAAACAACTGATATTTCTCAAGATGGAAGTTTACATGTTTTGTTGAAATGTTCTCACATGTACAGATTTGTGGCAACAAGAATACCATAAATATGAAAATAGTCATTATTAAGATATAATGATAGAGCATTTAACTCACTTAAAGCTATGTTTAGCTTGGAGAGCTAAACACATGTACTATCTATATATATGTACCTCGGAAAGAAAACACTTTTTTTCAAAAACACGCTCAACTTTGTTCTCAGAATCATTTACGAATATTGAAAAGACCACACTTAATTTAAACCATAATGAGTCTTTAAATTATTTGCTTTTTAATTGAAAACAAATCTCTTCAACTCAGTATCAAATTGTATAAATTAGGAATAAGTTACAGATGGAATTTTTGGTCTTGTTTTATCATTTCTGGAAACCCAAGACCAATTACTATTTTCTGCTTCTCATCACTGCTATACAGGATGCTCCAGGGATTTCATGGTACTGTTTTCTCACATCCTCTGTTGACAAACTGAGGAACTTTGGGGGGAAGTCAAAGAAACCAGAGCGTCTCCAGGAACATGCTCTGTGATCTGGGTGAAATATGGACAGGCTGAAAGGTAATTTTCAAAAAGACCAAGTCAACACTTCGCATCTCTACCAGATCCTTCTATATATTAATTGATAAACTATTTTATTATACCACAACATACGTTGCATACTGTTTTCTGGAAATATAGCAAAGCTTAAAAAAAAGAAAAAGTATTTACTTATTAACAGATGCAGCATTACTCCATGTGCATACAGTGATGAAGATTCCTGGAAAGTCGCATGTAAACATGCCAACTAGAAGTACTAAAAAGAAAGCCACGCGGGCGTCCTCGCTGTGATTTCAGGAGGTATTTAGACATACCACTATTCTCATTGACTTAATAAAAGTGCCTCTACGGTAAAAGCTTTTAAAAATGTATTAAAACATTTACTTAGCTTGCATTTTAAGGACGTAACAATAATTGACAGCTCACAGACTGGATGATAGCGATGTTTGACGTGTGTGCCGGAGACATCCTGACGATGATGGGACCGGCTAAGCGTAGAACTCCGGCTTTGTCTTTAATGCTTATAGGAATGCTCCGAGATAAGGCGAAGACAGTACCTACTCGTGGAGAGCCAACCTGAAAAAAAAAAGAAAAAAAAAAAAAGAGAAAGAAAGAAAAAGAGAGAGAGAGAGAGAGAGAGAGAGAGAGGAAAGAAGTTGTGCTGCCCTCTAGCGTGGAGCGGGGCTGAGGCGCTACCCCGGGCCGCTCGGCGCCGCCCCCTCCCTCTTTGCGCAAGATGGCGGCCGGGGGCTCGGTGAAGGTGAGTTGTGGCGTGGCGTCACGGCGAGCTCGCGGAGGGGGAGGCGGCGTCCGGCTGCGGCCTGGCCGCCCGCCAGCCAGCCGTTGCCTCCAACCCCTCCCCTGGGGCTGACCGCGGAGCTGTGCGGAGCCGGGGAGGGAGCGGAGCGCGGGGCGGAGGGAGCTGCTCAGCCCCTCTCCATGCCCCCGTGGCGCGTCCCTGCCGGCCGCGAGCTCCGCCGCCATCGAGCTGCGCCGCCGCCTCCCGCTCCGCGCCGGGGGCGGCCCCGCGGCCCCTCAGTGGGCAGCGGAGCGCCGCGGTTCCCGCGCCCTTTTTATTTTTTGCCTTCTCCATTTGAAAATTAAAGACCATAGACACGCGGCAGGCCCCGCGGACCGCTCTGCGCCCCGGGATTTCCGACCCGGCTGATACCGAGAGGGCCGGGGGCGAAATGTGAAATTGCAGCAGCGTGCGCAGGCTCTGAAGTTGCAGTAAAAGTACTAAAAATCCGCTAAAACTGGCCCTCCTGTGCTCTTTAAAAATTGCTTGGAAAGGCTGTGGCTTGCATCAGAGATAAGGAAGACAGGCTGAAGCTCTGGATTTGAGTTTTGAATGAAACATTAATCCATTTTGTGAGATAACGTAAGTCTCCCATGTTATTTTTATAAATCAGTTGAAAACTGTCTTTCACCTTTTTATTTTACATAGATAGTGTATTCTTTTACCTTCTAGCTGCAACTGATCTCCAGCTTCGTCTTTATTCCCTTTTAAGTGAAACCCTTTTCAGTGTTACCCTGTCACTGTGCTCATCTCCCATGCCAAAAAATAGGAGAGAGGGATAAAGGAGTATTCAGTGTCTTTCAGTTGTCAGAAAAACTCGTCACTGATGGTGATGACATTTTTATTAGTGCTTAAAACCACTGCTAAATAAACAAATATGGACTGTGCACTGTCAATTTTCTGCCTGATGCTTGAACCGATGGGAGGAATTTTGCCAAACAGCAGATTATGGAAAGAATACACTTAAGTACAATTATTATTTAGATTCCCATAGAGAATTGCTTTTCATTTTCTAGTTACTGGTGAAATAAGTATCACAGTACTGGTGTGAAACTGTGATAAGTTTCATGTTTCTTGCTCCTCCTCACAATGTTTGAGCTGGATGATGCTATAGTAAAATACTTCATGTCTAGTACCACTGTAAAATTCCTGATAACATGTAAAAATTGATGGTAGCTATATCGCAGAATCACAGAATGTCAGGGATTGGAAGGGACCGTGAAAGATCATCTAGTCCAATCTCCCTGCCGGAGCAGGAACACCTAGATCATCAGGTCACGCAGGAACATGTCCAGGCGGGTTTTGAAAGTCTGCAGAGGAGGAGACTCCACCACCCCTCTGGACAGCCTGTTCCAGTGCTCTGTCACCGTCACCATGAAGAAGTTTCTTCTCATATTTAAGTGGAACCTCCTATGTTCCAGCTTGCATCCATTGCCTCTAGCTAAGGTTATGCCCTTGTCACCTTGTAGGATGCATTCTGGAATGGAGCATACAGTCTTTCGTCTTTCTGTTCTTGAGGTCCCTCCTAAAAGTGACTTTATCTGCCTTTTGAGGATTGGTGAAACTTATCTCACTGAACCAACTCCTCTTTGCCATGCCTTGCCTTCGGAGCCTGGGCTGCTCTGAAGACCTCAGCTCCCTTGGCAGGGTATCTCCTCGCTACACAGGAGCAGCTGCATTCCTTTTAATAATTCATTACAAGGTCCATAAAGCACAACTTAATACAGAATCAGGTTTTCTCCTGCTCCCACATGCAGCTGATATTCTTGGGGATTGTATTAACAGGAAGTAAAACAGATGAGTGTTCTTAACGACTCTTGTGAGACCCCACGTGGAGTCCTCCATTCAGCTCTGTGCCTCCCTGGAAGGGACAAGGACATGGACCTGTTACAGTGGGTCCAGAGGAGGGCCATGAGGATGGTCAGAGGCCTGGAGCACATCTCCTATGAAGACAGGCTGAGGGAGCTGGGGTTGTTAAGCCTGGAGAAGACAAGGCTCCAGGGAGACCTCATACCGGACTTCCACTGCCTAAAGGGGGCTACAGGAAAGCAGGGAGGGGACTCTTTGTCAGAGAGTGTGGTGATGGGACAAGGGGGAACGGCTTTAAACCAAAAGAGGGTAGATTTAGATTAGATATAGGGAGGAAATTCTTTACTGTGAGGGTGGTGAAGCACTGGACCAGGTTGCCCAGAAAAGCTGTGGATGCCCCATTCTTGGAATTGTTCAAGGCCCGGCTGGATGGGGCTTTGGGCAGCCTGATCTAGTAGAAGGTGTCCTTGCCCATGGCAGGGGGGTTGGAATTATGCTCAATGTCCAAGTGGAAATCAGTGATGAGTGGCGTTTCTCAGGGGTTGGTACTGGGACCAGCCCTGTTTAACATCTTCGATGGCTGTGTCGTGCAGTCAACACACTAGAGGGAAGGGACACCATCCAGAGAGACCTGGACAGGTTTGAGAGGTGGGCCTGTATGAACCTCATGAAGTTCAACAAGGCCAAGTGCAAGGTCCTGCATCTCAGTCGGGACAATCCCAAGCACAAATAAAGGCTCGGTGGAGAATGGATTGAGAGCAGCCCTGAGGAGAAGGAACTGGAGGAGTTGGTTCTTGAGAAGCTCAACATTAGCCAGCAATGTGTGCTTGCCGCCCAGACAGCCAGACATAGATGTGGTGCTTAGGGACGTAGTTTAATGGTAGGCTTGTCAGTGCTAAGTTAACAGTTGGACTTGATGATTTTAGAGGTTGTTTCCAACCTAAATGATTCTATCATTGTATGATCTTTAAAGTCTCTTCCAACCCAAACCATTCTATGGTTCTATGATTCTAAAACAGTTGAAAATTAATGTTTATGTGATATAGCTATAGCTCGTATCTCCAGCACTTCACTGTTTTCCTTTCACTTTGTCAGACATAAAAATTCATTTGCTTGTACATATTCTCAATCTGAAATCACAAGGCACTAATAAAGCAAGAAAGTGTAATACCAAACTAAAACTAGTTAAGTTACTGAAGTTTTTGTTTTGTTTTGTTTTGTTTTGCTTTTATCTAGAATCAAGAAAAAAAGAAGTCACCATTTTGATCCTGGCTTATGTTATTGTAGTATCTTCAGTGTTTACTGCATACATGCACGAGCATTATTACGGATGGTCTTTTCTAGATTTTGAGAATTGAGACTGTTGCACATTTTTATATGATTCTTAAGGCAAAAAAATGTTCATCATAAAATTTATATATGTTTCAGGATTTTCTTGAGCAACCTCATTCTAACATTTAATCTGAATGTTTGTGATAAATAAGCAACGTGAAGACCACACAATACTACCAGAAACAGTGATCTGTCTTCCCTAACATTCAAATACGTTCAGGGTTGGAGGCTGGATTTTTATTTTCCTTTGCACTACTCATCAGGTTCCACAAGGGGGTAGCAAAAGGAAATAAGAGATGTTATAATGTAAACGACTTGCATATTGGCGTTTGCACTATCTGCTGTGGACAGCTTTCTCTAGGAAGTGTTTGACTGTTTGACTTGTAACAAAGCCAAACGGTCTCTGGTTTTTTGAAACTAAACTCTTGAATAGGATAGGATGGAATGGAATGGAATGGAATGGTTGATTTAGAAGGGACCTTTAAAGATTATCAGCTCCAGCTGCCTGACCTCTTGAGGGGTACCCAAAAGTAAAATCATGTTATTGAGAGCATTATCCAAACATCTCTTGACCAATGGCAGGCGTAGTGCACCAACCACCCCTCTAGGAAGCCTATTCCAGTGTCTAACCACCCTAACAGTACCAAAATGTTTCCTCATGCCCTGCCTGAACCTTCCCTGGTGCAGCTGTGTGCTGTTTTCACGTCTTTTCATCGCTCACGAGGGAACAGAGACCAGCACCTCCCTCGCTGCCTCACCTCCTCAGGAAGCTTCAGAGAGCAGCACGGTCACCTCTTGGCCTCCTTTTCTCCAGACTAGATGAGGCAAGTGTCCTCAGCCTGTCCTCACAGACCATGCCCTTCAGCCTTTTGCCAGCTTTATTGCCCTCTTCTGGACGCTTTGAAGGGCCTCAACATACCTTTTGTGTTGCAGAAACCAGTACTGCACACAATATTCAAGGTGAGGGCGCACCAACGCTCAATACAGCGGGAGGATCACCTCTTTCCATTTCATTTAAAAAAAAAAAAAAAGGAAAAAATGGAGTTACTTCAAAAGATGTCATTAAAGAAGTAGGAAAAGCAGAAGTCTGTTAATGTTTCTTCTTAGGGAAAGGTTGCATGTAGAAGGAAGTCTGGCCCCCGCACATCTACACAGGAGAGAATTTTTGCTGGGGCTGTGGGCAAACAATGGATGAGTATTTGTGCATTGTTACATACCAGAATAATTGTATATATTCAAAGAAACCCAGCAGTGCTCACAGCAGTTGACATTGTCAACAGATTCTTTGTATTTCACTTACGAAGATGCTGCTGAGCTGTCCCCCTTTTCAGAAGATGTACTGAAACTATGTACAGAAGCAGGGAAGTTCCTAGGTCTTCACAAGTCAACAGAAAAACTCTCTTATGTTTTGGAAGAAAAAGGGAGGTTCATAATTTTGTTTGTACAATAGTATGTAGTAGTGACTGGTATTCAGTATAGTAGTTATATACAGGACTGTTTCTCCCTGTGGAAACAAGATGCCTGTGTTCTATCATGCTTTACACAGGTATTTCTCACTCATTAGAGGCATTCCCAGAAAACACCGTTCATTTTCATATTGGGAATAAATGATGAATTGGCAAATCTTTGCGCGTTTTCCATGGCTTTTTAAATTTTGTACCTTTAAAGAGGACAATCGTAGCATATGAAATTGACAAGTTAAATACAACTGTTTAAAATCAATTGGTTTAAATTTCCTTTCTGGGAAACTGTGCTGGGCGTGTAATATTATATTGATCCATGGTCTAGCCCCATCTCAAGCAGGAAATACATTTTGTAGCTGCCTAGGTAATTTTTCAAATATGTTGTTAAATGGAGCATAACTTCAAGAAGGCTAATATGTACTTTTCTGTCTAAGATTGGAATTATCGGTGGAACTGGCCTGGATGATCCAGATATCTTAGAAGGAAGAACAGAAAAATATGTTGATACTCCTTATGGCAAGGTCTGTATAACCTGCTCTGTTACTACTAAGACTTCCTCCCATTTTTAAGATGTTTGTGTGCTTGAAAAATTGTCAGACTAGGCTTCTGTGCTAAGTGGATGTATAACAGAGGTGCAGTCACAAGACTGTATTTCTTTTTAATGGCTATGTATTGTGTGATTCTAAGTTTGTAGAAACAAGATCTTACAAAAATGATAATGTGTAAAGGAGAATATACCTCTTCTCCTTTGTACATTGGATGAATTTACAAACTCAGTCCTGAATTTGCAGCCAAGAGGGATAAACCCTGTCTTTCAAATTTGTGCAATTGTGTGTCATGTATTATATTTCAGGTAGCTCCAGGAACCTTCCTAACTTGCAGAAAACTGTCCTTTGAGGTATATGGGCCACCATTTTCCTGTTATCCCTGAATTACACCTTATACACCAGTGCTTTCCTTACAGTCATGCTTACAACCACATCACTTGAAACATTTTAAAATGGAGCTTGAAGGCCGTTTATGTGGCATGGTATTCATGATAACCTCTCCTTTGTGTTGCTTCAGCCCTTTTCCTCAGCAAAGGGGAGTGGAGGCTAGGTATATTGTTCTATACACAGTGCTTAGTGTGGTATGAAGGACGTAGAAACTGGCAAGATGAAGGACAAGAGAGAGTTTTATGGGCAGGAAGTCAAGGAGGAGAGAGGTTCCAGTTGACACAGGAAGTTTATAGAAGATCTGAATCTCAGTTATTCTGCAATGTCGTAAGACCAGAGTAGTCCAACTGCTTTAGAATTGCCATGAGAATCACGTCTTATGAAATATACCAGCATAAGCTAATGTACATACAATAAAACATCTGGCATATAGCAGCAAGAGTCATTTTATGGATAGAAGCTGGCCAAAAAGTTCATCTCTGTGGCCTGTGGTTGAAAATTTGAATTTGTGCCTCTATTCAAAATGGTTTAAGGGGGAAATTGGAGTGGAAGGGGTTTGTGTGTGTACAGTTCAAGAAGGGGAAGGAGATAAAGGTCAAGGTAGGAAAAAATGTCAGAAAAATACATTTAATTTTTCCACCATCCTGCAGAATTTGCTAACAAACTGCAAGAGAATAAAGGAGACTCCCCTGCTCTGTTTTCTTTATCCTGCTGCCCAAATGTATCCAGTGTTGATACGAAGCAGGATCCACAAGCTAAACCAAACCAATTGCCATTTAATTTCTTATTTTTGGAAGCTCCTGGATGGTCACAGCATGGCTGTTTCTGCAGACTATTCAAAAGCAAAAATATTGCTACCCCTGTAGCAGATAAGGCTTGAAGCCTTTGTCCAAGAAATATGAAATGCTCTCCTCTCTCACAGATCAGAGGTTCAGATGAGAGGTATGGGCACAGCAGCAGTGCAGCCTTTTAGGAGGCTGTTCTGTGACAACACTTGGATGCAACAAGATTTGAGTGGCCCGAATTCTGGAGTGCTGTAGGTGACCCCCACAGTAGGGCTTAGTCTTACAGAGTTGAACAGGAGTACTTGCAGGATGGATCTTACACGGGAGAGTGGAAAAAACTTCCTCAGTCCTGCATCTTTTGTCAATATGAAGGGCTTGTAAAATTTCATTTAGGGTGTAAATTTAGCTGCTGTGTTTTTCTCTGTTCTTCACAGAAGCAACATGGATGGGGGAAATTAGGTCTTGGTTGGCTGTTGTAGTTTGTGAGGTACCTTGATCAATGAACTTGCTATGTCTGAGCTTGTGCATTATGCATTCAGCATAGGCTCACTTTAAAAAGGCTTGTCACTGTTCTGCCTCTTTTTATGTGCATGTGTTGTGTTTTTTTTTTTAAACCGAGGAGCTGTCATAGCAGGAACGCATGTGTGAATTTCAGATACAGTTGTCAGCTAACTTGGACTCTTACGCTGACCTCCCGAGTGGGAAACTGAACAACTTCACAGGACTTCCATATCCGCAAAAGGGAGCACAGTCAAACAGCGAGTATTTATCCTCATCCTTGCTGGCCTGCCTCTCTTCTCTCTGCCTGTAGATCTGAACTCATGCCATTGGTATGATAGTTGTTTCATGTAGTCAGACTTCTGCAGAGAACCATGTTAACTTCAGTGTTTGCACTTCTTGTCTTCATGGAACAACTGGTGGATAAGCCTTATGTTAAGAAGTGCAGGGCTTAGGCCACAAGGTACAGCTGGCATATGGTGCAATGCGTAGGTCAAGTTGCTTCACTTAAAATGAAGCAGAATCAAACCTGAGAAGTGTAATTTCTGAATTAATGTTTGCTCATTTTGCTGCTGAGACTTTTTAACATTCAGCAAGGAGGTGCTACACAGCCTGCTTCTCTTGTTTTAGAGCAACAGATAGCAGAGAAACAGCTGTCATTGCAGAATGCAAAATGGAAAATGAAAACCTTTTTTTTTTTTTTTAATAAGTATGCTTGGAAAAGTGTAGAAGCCTGTGGTTTAGTTTAGTATTTTTTTCTGAAGCGTGTCTTCTTCCTGATCGCTATTGAAATAAAACCAAATTGTTTTTTGTTTTTTTTTTTCTGCCATAAGGATGTTTTTTCGTAGAGCCTTGACAACAATGAAGAGTGCCTGAAATTTTAAGAAGTAAAGCACTTAATCTAAACAAACACTTCAGACCTTTGTGGTCTTTTACCTGCTGAGAGAATCAAGATACAAACATCTTTCATTTAGTTTAAGTAAAACTAGGAAGAACAACAGTGAATATTTAAATGTCAAAACGAAAATGGAAAGCGTAGTTAAAAATGTATGTCCATTTCTTTCCACCCTGTAAAAATGTAAAGTGTACAATTCCACCCTCCTTAAATGTTGTTATTTAATTGTTGAGTTTCTTGGCAAGAACACTGGAAAAAGTCTTTTTGCTGAAAACCTTCCTGGTGGTGACATTCCTTGACACCTTTGACATTTTCAAATGGCAAAATATTACTTTGAAGATGCTTTTTTACTTTTAGAAGCAGAATGTCTTTCATTTTATTTAAATAGATTTGTTGAACAAAGCCTTCTGCTTTGGTTTTCTAAAATCATAAGAATCATTTAAAAAACAAGTGGGGATGATTTTGTTTCTTCAGAAATCTGGAGAAGTTTCTGAAAAAGGAAGATAGTACAAGAATTCTTACAGTTCTGTATATCAATGTTGGTCCGCCTCTGATCTTTCAAGTTAAGTCAGTAATATTGGTGGAAATGTAGTAAATTAGTTTCATAAAAAATAATACAATTACACCTGTTAATATTCCAGCCTTCTCTTCTCCCTTTTCTGCTTCCATCATTCCTATTGTATAAAAAATTGGGATGAAAAGTCAGTGTTCTCTGGAAAATACCCCAAAACCTTTTGGTATTCTATCTCCAGGTATGGACAATACTGTTCTCTCAGAGAGCAAGAAAATTGCTTGCAACAGCATTTATCCTCAGCATCTTATTGTGAAGCTACTAATTAAACTTACTTTTTTCAGATTATACTTTCAGTTAGATTGTTCTACTTTCTGGATGTTAGAACTTGGTTCTGAAACACCTTTCCCCAAATCAGCAAATGGTCTTCCTGTTCTAGAAACTTCTATAAAGCATGTGTTTCCCCCCCACTGCCTCTTTTTTTTTTTTTTTTTTCAAGGGTATATCTGGCTAACAAAGCAGGTTTCTTTTCTGACCTGTATATGAGCTCTGTGTGCTTGCGTCAGGAAAACCAGACTATGTAACATAGCACTAAAGCTCCTCTTCTGCCTCTCCTCTATCTGTGTGCATCGTTTGGTTCATAAACTTGATTGCAGGTTAAATGAAGATTTGGAAAATCTGAGATACTTTTTCTCTTTCAAGTTTTCCATGTGTGTGTTTATGCTGTTTTCTGTTCCATCTTGCTTCTGAGGTTAAGCCAAAATAAAAATGAATTCTGTCGACACCACATAAACCATACTTTATGCATATTTATGTTGTAGTCAGAGGGGATTTGTTTAAATTGTTTGTTACTGTCATAACTTAGGGTTAACTGTGTAGGATTCCTTGCTTCCTTTTCTGTTTTGCAACACTGAGTAATATATATCTGACTTGGATTTTGTGGAAGGGGGAAGTAGTTTAATAATTCACATGCATATTTAAATTACATTTATGTTTGAGAACTTTTTATTGGGCCTTTTATTAAATCCTGTTTTGAAAATACTATATTAGAGGTTTAAATTCAGATCGTTCCATTGGAACTTTTTAATATTTTATCAGCGTTTCAAAGCTTTGAAGTACATATGAGATAATATTGCAGAGGTATAGCACTGGAAAGATCTTGTGGGGGAAAAAGAGCGGAACTGAAGCATACACTAGCTCTGTTAAGTAGTTAACACACAGTTTGAAATTTCTGTGTCTTTCACTTCCTTGTAACTTTGTATGTGCTGATTTATCCTTATCTCCTTTCTGGATGCACTATTTGCAAACTCCTTTCTTAATCTGTCATTTATCAGTGCATTCTTTGTTCCAGATGTTCCATTTTCCTCATCATGTTTCTCACTTCCATAGGCAAGACGAGCCTTCAGGCAATCGCCTGGAAGATGCCCTCAGTCTGTTCTATAGAAATCTGTAACATGGCCAGCTTGAAGCCTTTTGAAGTGGCTAGGAAGGCAGCAGATAGGGAAGGACACCTTGGATGCTGTGACTGTTGGATTTAAAAGCTGTTGCATTCTTGCTGCGGCAGGTGGTGTATGTGAATATTCAGTAGAGTTCCATGACACAAATGAATATCAAATAGGAGTTAAATTGTACTTTTTTCCCCCAGGTATTTTGGAAATTGATAGAAACTTGAATCTGTCACTTGCAATAAACTTGAATCTGTCACTTCTGAAGGAAATGATCCATGATCTTTGTTTTTCACTTGGTGATCTTTATTTTTCATTTCAAGAGGAGGCCAGGAATTTCCACTGAAGTCCTCTTTAGTTTTTAAGGATATTTTTGTATTCTGCTGTGACCTAAGTTGCTTGCTTACTACTTCACACAGCAAATCTTCTTCTGGGCTTCCTAAACAAAACAAACAGACTCAAAAACCAAAACCCTAAATGCTAATTATTGTGAACTGTCATTGTTAAGGAATGTCATAAGAGCAAAATGCCTTGACAACTAGACAGTAAGCCTTTCTCCCTGTTCAGAAAGTGTACTTTTATAGCCATATTTGGTTCAGAAGAATATGCATAAAGTAAGGTATATAGGTTAAATTTAAATGTCAACAGCTTAACATTAAATATGGACATCTTAAAAAGTCAGAATACACTATAATTCTGAAAATAACTTTTTGGAATATTCCTTTTATTTAAAAAAAAAAAAAGGTAAACGTGCATCTGGCAGAATTTAAATCTAGGTGATTCAGTAAATGCTTTGAAGAAATCCTACATTAAAAATGACCCAAAATAGCTGCACAGTAGGAAGTAGAAAGTGTTGTTCTTATTAGAAATAAAGATCTCTAATATGCAGCTATATGGGACTCATATATTAGTTTTTTATTCTATGTCTCTGCACATTTTCACATGTGTAGTAGAATTAACAGCTGTAAATGAGAATTGAAATTTTATAGCTAGTGTTAAAAAAAAAAAATGATACTAAGTAGTAGGCAACAGACATTTCTAAATGTGAATGTGTGAGTTCTCCCAGACTTTTACGAGTTTGTGATCAGTAAATATATTGTAATTTTGTTAACAACTATTTCAGCTTTAAATCCCAGGAAGGAGAGACTGGCGCAGTGTCTTCCAACATACTTACAGTTTCTGGTACACAGGTTCTGGTACTTACAGGTTCTGGTAAATAGCAAAAGTAAGTGCAGTTCTGAACTGGACAGGAGAAGCAACACATCCAACTGCACCAATGTTCAGCAGCAATGCAGTTCAGCATCTAATGAAACAGAGGCCTTACATTTTTTAACAAAAAGTTTTGAAGATGGGAAGCGAGAAGCACCGCACATTTCAGAACCCTGATGTGTATAGCCTGGGAGCAGACTCCACCCGCGAAGTCAGGAGCTCAGAGAACTAGTCCTGACTCTCCCCTTGCCTCTTCTGCACACAGAGGTTTTGATCAAACAAATGAAAAACTCTTCTCCAAGGTGTCAAGGTAGGAGCTCCCTCCTCATTTTGGCCAAATTCTTACTGCTGGACAGACCTTCATGCTCCTTCCTTTGGCCCAAAGCATCTGCATATGTTTGTTTTGTAACTTCAAAGAAAACACAACAAAGCTTGTTTTATTAACAGCCAATAGACACTTCAAAGTAAAAATGTGGCTGAGAAATTAATCATTCTGGAACTCCAAAGTGAGATTTATTATTGTTCCAAAGCTAATAAAGAAATGAACCAGAAGCTAGCTGCATGAATCACTCTTAAAAAATAAAGTCAGATCTTCAATGACTACAGTATGTGTGTTGGTAAAATGAATTGCAATCATCTAATTTTCTTCCTTTACATTTAAAATAATGTTACTGTTGTTCCTTAGCTTCTCAATGGCCTGGGGAAAGTGTTTCCCTTCAGCAGAGAAGGTCTTGTCTGATAACGCTTTCCCAGATTACGGAAAAGGTTCTTCTTCCCCACTCTTCCTATATTTTTTTTGAGTCTAAAAATCCAAATGAACTTCCTCTGAGGAAATACCTACTTTCAGTATTTACCAGGTCATTGTCTCGGGAAACTGGTTCTGATGGGAATGCAAATGCAGGGACATGGCATTAACATTTGCTCAGTTGAGTTACAAGTGGGGTGGTGTTACACCTAGGGGATTACATTCATAGATTCCATGTGGAATTTTTTCCAGTTCCTCCCAGTGCACAATTTGCCAGTAGGAAAATGTGGCCAGCTCCAGATGCAGTACCAGGTGTTCATTTTTAAAGAACCGTTGCTGCAACTTGCTGCTCCAGGGGCTGGTCCCCATCTACAAGATGTCCTCTGCCTGCTCCTGCGCCCGCAGCCTCCATGACCACACGCTACTGGCAAACAAAGCCTGTTTCACACGTAGGACTGTGGCCAGAGAGGAGCCCACAGGAGCCCTGCTGTGTTTTCTCAGACCATCAGCTTGTTTTTGGGCCTGGCTGAGCAGGGATGCTGCTTGCCCAGCAGTGTGGCCGTACGGCCTGCATTGTCCTCAGTCCCTTTCAACTTCTTCCAGGTTACTGTCGTGGTCTTACAACTGTTTTTACTGATGAGTATATTATATTATTTCCTCAAACTATATAGCACCTAAATTTTCACTAGGCAGAACAGCTTGGTCTTTGCTAAGTTACTTGTACAGAAGATATGTTTTCCCCTAAGGGCTGGTAGGGCTCAGCTTCTGGTACTCAATGCTTGTCAACGCATTAAAGTGTCTTTGAACGCTTCTGTTCTCCTTGGCTTTATTTTCAAGCACAAAACCTCCAACTAGAAATAAATGATAGCTTTGCAGTGCAGGGATAAATTGCTTGGACAAAAAAGTTACAGTGATTTCAAAGGGAAATTCAAACATCAGCATCAAATCTCAAGACACTTTTGAAAGGGTTTCCTGTTTTTCCAGTCCTTTAGGGGTGGTGAGTTCATGCAGAGCTTGCTGAGAGGTTGCTTGCACGAGGAGAGCAGCTTGTGGCAGTAATGGCATGTCTGCAAGCAGCAGAATTGGTAACAGAAACTGAGCTGAGAGCAGGCTTCTTGCCTCAAATCACATGCCAAAACCACACAAGAGCTTCAAACACGTCAGCTTCCAGAAGATGGAGCTGCCCTTCTTAGCAGCCTGCATCAAGGGACATTTCCAGTGCAGAGGGCTGCTCAGTAGAAGACTCGGGAACAGCACTCGTTTTTCATATGATGGTCCTTCCCCAGGCTGCAGAGTGGTGTGCTGTGTTTGCATGTGTTGCTGCTTTGGACCTGGGCTGAGCAAAGATGGTGATTTCAGCCCAAAGAGATTAAGTGATTGTTGAGGAATTTATATATTGCTGTCCTGTGTAAATGAAGACCAGAGGAAAAAAATATTCTTACAGCTACAAGTTGCTTCTGCAAACGTGAGGGAATACAGTGCTGGGCAGTACTATGCAGCCTCCTCCAAATGTTGCTGCAAAGCAGGAGATGGACTCCTTGTGACACCCAGGCAAGCGCATCCTGCTGCAGTGATCTGCTTCAACCTGGGTCCCCCACGGGCAGCAGCTCCTGCCAGGTCACCTGCTCCTGCATGGTCTCCTCTTCACGGGCTACAGGTCCGGCCTGGAATCTGCTCTGGTGGGGGTCTTTCACAGGCCACAGCCTCCGTCAGTGCAGAACCACCTGCTCCACCAGGGGCTCCTCCACGGGCCGCAGCGTGGAACCCTGCTCCACTGTGGTACTCCATGGGCTGCAGGGGGACAGCCTGCTTCACCATGGTCCTCACCACAGGCTGCAGGGGACTTCTGCTCCGGTGCCTGGGGCACCTCTCCCCCTCCTTCTTCACTGACCTTGGTGCCTGCAAGGCTGTTTCTCATTCCTCTCACTCTCCCAGCGTTGTTTTTTTTTCCCATGTCTAAAATATGCTTTCACAGAGGCGCAAACAACATCACTTATTGGCTCAGCTCTGGTCAGCAGTGGGGCCCTTACCTAACATGGGGCAGCTTCTAGATTCTTCTCACAGAAGCCACCCCTGTGGCCCCCTGCTACCAAAACCTTGCCATGTAAACCCACTAGAGTGCTACAAGGATGGTGATGGGTCTGGAGGGGAAGACGTATGAGGCTGAAGTCACTTGGTTTGCTCAGCCCAGAGCAGAGGAGGCTGAGGAGAGGCCTCATGGCAGCCTGCAGCTCCCTCACGAGGGGAGCAGAGTGGCAGGCACTGAGCTCTGCTCTGAGGATAGGACAGGACATGGTCACAGCACCAAGCCTGACAGAGTTCAAGAAGTGTTTGAACAATGCTCTCAGACACATGGTCTGATTTTTAGATGGTCCTGTGTGGAGCCAGGAGTTGGACTTGAAGATCCTTGTGGGTCCCTTCCAACTCAGGATATTCTGTTATTCTATGAATACAACCCACAGAACAGTTCATTTGCTGCAGTGACAATTGATGACTTGGGATTGCCCACTGTAGGGCATGTGTCCCAGCTGGGCAGCTACAAACAAGATGCTGTAGCTTCGTGGCTGGTTGGCTACTCAGGGGGAACACGTTGTCCTACAGCTGTGAGAGGAAAGTGCATTTCATCTCTTGGTCCCTAGACTAACCAAATGCAATGCTGCTTCTGCAGTTAGTGTACAAGAAGTTCTCTGCCATATCATAGTTCACTTCCAAAAGGGAGGACTCTATGCAGCAGGGAAGAGGGAGTTTGTTGGGAAGTGTGGGGAGCAGAAGAAAGGATTGGAGGAGTCTGAAACATGAGAATGAGCTTGGTAGAAAGGTGACAGAGAAATGAATGGGGAATGTTACGGTAAGGGACAGATTAAAGCAATTTCTGTTGGGGGGGGTCTTTCTGTAGGAAATGACACCTTTTTAGTATAAACCAACCAAAGTTTGCAAAGGACAGTGATAACTGATTTAAAGGCAACATGCTCATGATTCTTTTTCATGTTAATTCTGCTCTGTTTGAAATTACTGTTTCAAAGTATTTGAAAGTATGAGTGTTTCAAAGTACTATTTCAAACCTCAAAGTGGGTGCTTGCAGTTATTGTTAGTATGAACACAGAAACAGTGTGAGGATCCTGGCTGATCTTCCAGTTCTACGCTTGTACTAATCTGCCACATCAAATCACAGGCTTATTCTGAGCTGGAGATAGTGTGAGACTACAGTGCTATTTCCAGTGTTTCCTTTATCTAACTAGTATTTCCTTACATAGCTGTCCTGCTTATTTGTAAGTAGTAGTTAAGGTTTCTGTTGTGATTGGTAAGCAGTAACTCATTCTTTTTTGCTTGTTTTGCAGCCATCAGATGCTTTGATTTTGGGAAAGATAAAAAATGTGAACTGTGTGCTGTTGGCAAGGTAAATGAGCATTTTAGGGAATTTTATATTATGTCTTGAAGTTTTCTCAAAAGTCTTCTCTTTTTACATGAGGTGAACTGAATTTTTACCCTGACTTTGTCAGGCCTGTATGTCAACCTATACTTGGTACTCCCGTAGACTCTTCCAAATCATCCCCTTTGATTACTGAGTCCTCTAGCTGCTACCTGTATTGCTTAGAAAGCTGCATCCCATATAGTTCTCCCTCCCTGGGTCACCTTTATTCAGACGTCTCTTACCATACTTACAACAGATGCTGGAAGCAGGATTTGCAAATGAATGCATGGAAAAGTAACACTGGCTAGCATAGCCATGGATATCTTGGATTAAAGTGCTAATAGATGAAATATTAAAATGTTAATACAGCATCTGGGCAACATGGTCTGAGCCAGCTGCTAATAACAAGGTCCATTAACAGTTCTTGACAAGCAGAGGTGATGAATCAGGTCCAGAATCCATCCAGGTAGTCCAGGCAGGAGCAGTAGGAGACAGGGCCAGGACAGGGCTGGAGACAAGGCTGAAGCATTTGTGCAAAAATCCATCGAAATAACAGGTCTGGAGACAAATGACAGCAAAGGTCTAAGGGCCGTCCAGGAGGCACGGCTGTGACACAGCTTGGGCAAAGAGAGATGGCCAGGGCCTGAGCCTGAGGGAGGGAGCACTGAGCTCATGGGCACTGTGTGCCTGTGTGGAAGACAAAGGGTGAGGCTGGCCAGGGCAATTGTGACCTATTTGCAGTTAATGACCTGACTCTTTCCGTGCCAGTATTTTTTCATTAAATTGCTGACTGTTACCATCTCCACGTTTCTGCTTGTGGTTTGCTGGCATATTTTATTATACCTGGGAAACATTTTCTAAAATAAAAATACTAAGCCAAGGTCACGTAGTTGTGCTATATCAGAATAGACCTTGGGCTACAGGTGGCTGAACCACTGTGCTGTGAGTTATTTCCTCACTGGGTTTTATGACCATTCACATATGAGTCCCACAAGTTTATTTTTGGGACCAAGGTACCTGCACCTTTGCTTAGTGTTCTGCGGGGGAGGGGGGAAGTTAACTTTGAATGCCAGATTTTAAAAAAAAAAAAAAAAAGATATATATTCTGGAAGAGGATTCTTACAGCTGCAATACTAAACAATAAATCTACACACTTGCTAGCTTATCAGAAATGCTAATGACAACATGGGAATTCTGCCTGACAGTACTTGGTTGTGCCATGTGCAATTCCCAGTTCCCAACTGATCAAGTTTTTAAAACTTTTTGCTCTCTTTAAAGGACCTAATTGGTAAATTAAGTTCCCCCTTTCCTCCTGTATATATTGGAACAACTTTCAAATCTGTTTAATGGGAGTGATGCATCTCTGTAGTGTTGACAGAGGTAAAACGAAAGCATGTTATTATAAGACTTAAGTATTTTCTGTTTTGGTGAAAAAAAAATCTGAAACAATGCAAAGTCATTCTTCTAATTTATGAAAACTGACAGATCATTTTAGAAGCAAAGAGAAAAATCTGATGATACACTACTGTTTTCTCTGGGAGGGTGACATTAAAACAGGGTGTGTTTTCTGCTTTTAATTTCCTGTGATGTTCCACTCTTTTCTAGATTGGAGAATACAAGCAATACTTATGAGTGGAAATTATAGAGTTGTATATAAATCTTAGAAATCTGTTATAGTGTGTGTAAGGTGTAATATTGCTATTCCCTGGGTATTCAGAATCTATGAAAATGGATTACAAATTTCAGAGAAAAATGCTTTTTGTACCCTTGAAGATGCTAACATGTATTTGGATTGTAGTTTCAAGAATATTTTTCATTACAATCTTGAAGTTCAACTTGTAAAAAAAAATGCTACAGCACTACTTCTTGGTTCAAATATTAAGAGAATCTTAATGCAGTTAAGAAAACAAGCTATGCCTCAAGATGCTGAAATGATCAGTCCCACCTCCAGTGTTGTTTAGAGAAACTACATTTCCTGGAATTCTGTTTGAGAGGACAAAGGCAATTTCAGTCTGATTTATTTTACTTGCTGTCTACATGCATTTTTGCAGACATGGAAGACATCATACAATTATGCCATCAAATGTTAATTACCGTGCCAATATCTGGGCGTTAAAAGAGGAGAATTGCTCACATGTTTTGGTGACTACTGCCTGCGGTTCATTACGAGAAGAAATACAACCAGGTGATCTTATCATGATTGACCAGTTTATTGACAGGTAAGTAACATCTGCTTTTAATTATGTACTTAGTTTGGGAGGAGAAAAAAGGGTATGGGGTTAAACTGTATAAAAATATGTTGATGTTAATTAAGCTTTTGTGGAATGAGGTGATAGCCTCAGTTCTTACGGCATAAAGGGATATTCATGTAAGAAAGCATGATAGGAAACAGGAATGAGATTAGAAGTCTAGCTGTAACAGGTACTGAAGAAATACCGGGCTTTGAAGAATTGTCTCAAACAAACCAAAATACTGCTCCTTGGGAAGAGTCTGCTGAAGTAAAGAGGTCTCTTTGGATGTGAGTGAGGAGCATTGTAAGAGCACAAACCACTGTAAGCTTCAGAAAGATTCTGAAATGAAATGGAGAGGTGCAAGAAGGAACTCAGTAGAGTAGGATCCTGGTAGAAAAAAACATACAGTAATGATGAGGCAGTATACAGGAGAGATCAAAAACAACATTGTGGTAAAAGATAGGGGGTGATTTTAAAACAAGAATCGATGCTAACATTTTTTATTTTCTAAGAATCATAAGGAAGTATTGTTTTCTAAAGTCCGTGTACTCCCATCAATAACCCCTTCTTGATTATCCAGTGATTTGAAAAATCCAGACAAAACCCAAAAGGAAGAAGCAACATTTAAAGATCACCAACTACACCAAATAATTCAGAAGTGCAGTTGCACATGTTTACAAGTCAATTTAATTTTAATACTTGTATTATATATTAAAGTCATATCTCTCTGCTCCATCTAGTTTTAAGTTGGAATGGTTTTTAGAATGGTTTATGAGGAATCTTTGTGCTTATGTGGAACTGCTGGCAATATTTCATTGCCAGCTGAACATGTCTACTTGTTTTCTGCAATGAGGTGCTATTTGAATTCTGACATACTGATTTTTTGTGTAACTGTTTTTTCTTGTAAAAGAATGTATTTTAAGTACAGTGTATCTAAATGACTAAGTACCCTGCAGGAACAAGCCCTATATAGACTGCTTTGTGTTATATTGGAGTTGATTTCTGAGCGGAGAGTAGCTGCATTGCTATCAGTGGATGGGATTTTTTCCTTTTTTATTTTTTTGATGAGGCTAAAAGTATTGAGGCTGATCACTTTGTTTATACAGACTAAATCATATTCATCCTTATTCTGCCAATAGTACTTGGAAGTGAGCAATTTTATATCACGATTGATGGAGGAAATGCTAAACAAAGGTATGTGGTTTGGATAATTGTGAGTAAAGCAATATATTATTTTGACAACATTATAATCTAGCAGGCTCAAAGGTAGGTGTGAGGAACCTAACTATGCTAAACCTTGATCTGCATGCATGGTAAGAAGTAGCCCGGAGAGAACACGTTTTTAAACAAGAAAGAATTTGGATGATAGCAGAATTATTGTCTGCTACAGATGAGGGGTGGAAGTATAGAGAAACTAACTCATGCAGAGGTCAGTCAGAAAGACAATGACAGAGCCAGGAAATGAACCCAGATAATGAAATCTGAGACCATACTTCATCCAAAATGTAATTTTCAAAATTAATGATTCATTTTGAAGCTAGCTGATCTCCCACAGCTTTACATTTCCGAGCACTTGCCAGTCTGCATGAAAGACTTTCTGAGCTAGAAAGGAAATAACCAGCTTTATTAAGTTTGGATATTAAGAACATATCCCTTTAAAGAAAAAAAAAAAAGAAAAAAGAAAGAAAAACATTTTTATAATAAAATTGTAAAGTTATGTGTTGTAAAGAGGATTGAAAGGGCGTTGATGGTTTAGGTTGTGTTAAAGAAGCCTTAATGGTATCCTGGGCTGTATTACACAAAGCATCACTAGCAGGTGGAGAGAAGAGATCCTTCCCTTCTTCTCAGCACTGGTGAGGCCACAGCTGGAGTGCCGAGTCCAGTTCTGGGCTCCCTAGTGCCAGAGAGACATGGACATATGGAAGAGAGTCCAACAAAGGGCCACAGAGGCAAAAAAGGGAGTGGAGTATGTCCCCTGTGAGGAAATGCTGAGAGAGCTGGGACTGTTCAGCCTGGGGAAGAGGAGGCTCTCATCAGTGTCTATAAATACCTGAAGGGAGGATGCAAAGAAGATGGAGGCAGGGTCTTTTCAGTGGTTCCCAGTAATAGGACAGGAGGCAGTGGGTACAAGCTGCAGCAGAAGAGGTTCCCTCTGAACAACATGAAGCACTTCTGTGCTGTGAGGGCGCCTGAGCACTGGCATAGGTTGCCCAGGGAGGCTGTGGAGCCTCCCTGCTTGTGGAGCTTCAAAAGACGCCCAGAAATGGTCACAGAATCACAGAATGTTAGGGACTGGAAGGGACCTTGAAAGATCATCTAGTCCAATCCCCCTGTCAGCGCAGAAACACCTAGATCAGGTCACACAGGAATGCATCCAGGCAGGTTTTGAAAGTCTCCAGAGGAGGAGACTCCACAACCCCTCTGGGCAGCCTGTTCTGGTGTTCCATCACCCTCACCGTGAAAAAGTTTTGTCTCATATTTAAGCAGAACCTCCTATGTTCCAGCTTGCATGCATTGCCCCTTGTCCTATCATTAGATTTCACTGAGAAGAGCCTGGCTGTGTCCTCCTGATACTCACCCTTTACATATTTATAAACATTAATAAGGTCACCCCTCAGTCTCCTCCAAGCTAAAGAGACCCAGCTCCCTCAGCCTTTCCTCATAAGGCAGATGCTCCACTTCCTTAATCATCCTTGTGGCTCTGTGCAGGACTCTCTCAAGCAGTTCCCTGTCCTTCTTGAACTGAGGGGCCCAGAACTGGATGCAATATTCCAGATGTGGTCTCACCAGGGCAGAGTAGAGGGGGAGGAGAACCCCCCTTGACCTACTAACCGCACCCCTTCTGATACACCCCAGGATACCACTGGCCTTTCTGGCCACAAGGGCAGAGTGCTGGCTCATGGTCATCTTGCTGTCCACCAGGACACCCAGGTCTCTCTCCCCTTCGTTGCTCTCCAGCAGGGCAGTCCTCAACTTATACTGGTGTCTGGGGTTGTTCTTGCCCAGATGCAGGACTCTACACTTGCCCTCATTATATTTCATTAAGTTTCTCCCCGCCCAATTCTCCAACCTGTCGAGGTCCCACTGGAGGGCAGCACAGCATTCTGGCATGTCAGCCACTCCTTTCAGTTTAGAGTCATCAGCAAACTTGCTCACAGCGCACTCCATTCCCTCATCCAAGTCGTTGATGAATATATTGAACAACACTGGTCCCAGTACCGACCTCTGAGGGACTCCTCTAGATACAGGCCTCCAACTAGACTCCGTCCCATTGACTACAACTCTCTGGCTTCTTCCCTTCAGCCAGTTCACAGTACACCTCACTACCCAATCATCCAGACCACACTTCCTCGCTTTAGCTGCAAGGATGCTGTGGGAGAGTGTGTCAAATGCTTTACTGAAATCAAGATAGACTACACCCACTGCTTTACCATCATCTGTCCACCTGGTTATATCCTCATAAAAGGCTATCAGGTTGGTTAAGCATGACTTCCCCTTGGTGAAGCCATGTTGACTGCTCCTAACGACCTTTTTGTCCTTTATATGCCTAGAGACAACACCAAGGTTAAGTTGTTCCATCACCTTACCAGGGATGGAGGTGAGGTTAACCAGTCTATAGTTACCCAGGTCCTTCTTGCCCTTTTTGAAGACAGGATTAACATTTCTTTCCCCCAGTCCTTGGGCACCTCTCCCGATGCCCATGGCTTACCAAAGATGATGGAGAGTGGCCTGGCAATGGCTTCCACCAGCTCCCTCAGCACCTGCGGGTGCATCCCATCAGGACCCATGGATTTATGGATGTCCACCTTGCTTAATCAGTCCTTAACCCAGCCCTTATTAACCCAGGCAAACTCCTCCTTTATCCTGACTTCCTCTGGGGCCTCAGTGGTACAGGGCTCCTCAGGAGAGCCTCCAGCATTATAGACAGAGACAAAGAAGGCATTCAGTAACTCCACCTTTTCTTCATCTGTCACCAGGGCACCCACTTCATTCATCAGTGGGCCTACATTGCCTCTAGGGTTAGTTTTATCTGCAGTGTACTTGAAGGAGCCCTTTCTGTTGTCCCTGACCTGTCTTGCAGAGGTTTAATTCTAAGGAGGCCTTAGCTTTCCCAGTTGCCTCCCTGTATCTGACAACAGTCTTATATTGCTCCCAAGTGGCCAGCCCCTCCATCCATGATCTGTAGACTCTCCTCTTCCACTTGAGTTTGCCCAGCAGTTCCTTGTTTAAGCATGCAGGTCTCCTGGCTCCCTTTCCTGACTTCCTACCTGTTGGGATGCTCTGTTCTTCAAGGAAGAAGCAGTCCTTGAAAGCTAACCAGCTATCTTGGGCACCTTTTCCTTCAAGTATCTTGGCCCATGGGATTTCCCTAAGCAATTGCTTGAAAAGGCCAAAGTTGGCCCTACTAAACTCCAGGGTTGCAACTCTGCTTGGTATTCTGTTCAGGCCACATGAGATCCTGAACTCCACCATCCCATGGTCGCTGCAACCAAGGCTACCCTTAACCGTAACTGCCTCCACCAGCCCCTCCTTGTTAGTGAGGACAAGATCCAGCAGTGCTCCTCTCCTAGTTGGCATGTCCACCATTTGCATCAGAAAGTTATCATCAGTGCACTGGAGGAACCTCCTGGACTGCGGATGGCTGGCTTAGTAGGCCTTCTAGCAAATGTCAGGGTAGTTGAAATCACCCATGATAAGCAGGTCCTGGGCAACCTGCTCTGGGTGTCCCTGCATGAGCAAGGGGTTGGACCAGATGGCCTCCAGAGGTCCCTTCCACCCTCAGCCATTCTGTGATTCTCTGATTACAGGTGGTGATTGAGTGATTGCCATCGTACTGATATTTTTGTTCCCTTCAAGAATATTATGGTTTTGGACTTGTGTAAATTTATTGTTTTCTATTATCATTTGTCCCTGTTCTTCTCCCTGAGTATGTTTTCTGCTTTTCCAGGACAACTAAAAGACATTATACTTTATATGATGGTCAGTGTTCCACTCTTCCAGGAGTATGTCATATTCCAATGGCAGAGCCATTCTGCACCAAAACCAGAGAGGTTAGTGAATGTTGTAGATGTATTTTAAAATGTTATATTTTTATTATACTTGTAACGTATGGCGTAGTAGTCTAATTACCCGCTGTCAGAATATGGAGATAATCTCAACCGCTTCCTATTTCTCAGATATGTCGTGATATTAAAGAAAATTGTAAAATTTGGAAGGCACGGGAAGTAAAAGATCTTGCAGGATCTAAAGTAGGTACTTGAAACACTTTAAGAAGACATTTGGCAACCTAGATTTCTCCAGAGTCTTAATAGCAGGGCAAAAAATCTTTATTTCTCATGTAAAATGACGAGAGCAACAGTGTGGACTAAATAGGAAGACAGAATTAGGAATTATTTCCTTTCCATTCTAAATGAAACAGCATCTTTGGCTAAGACACTCTACATACTTGCAGTACAGAGAATTAAGAATAATACTTCAGCATTCACAGAAATACCAATATTGCATTTGTGCTTTTGTGCATTGTTGGTCATGGTAGAGAGTAGTGGCTTTGTTTAAAGGATATTAAACGTAGAGACAGGCCAAATTACATTTGTCTTTTGTTCTTAAATTTTGCTTCTCTTAGTTTAGTCACTTAAGATTTTCAGGCTTTGAAAACAGGTAGAATAAATAGTGTGAACCGTTGCTCTGCTTTTCAACACCTTTATAAACTTCTAGTAGCGAGCGTATCTGATTAAATATGCCTTCTCAGTGTATTCTTACATCTGAGGAAAAGCGAAGGTGAAGATTGAACTCAGTGTTTTGTGCTGTTGTGGAATTCTCTGATCAGAAGCTGCAGGGAGTTACATTCTGAAGTGCCACAGGAATATTTGCAGAATTAGTCATGTGCATTCAACAGATTCACTCTCTGTGCAATCAGTTTACAACAACGAACAGGTCAAAACTGAATTACGAATCAAGTGGCTCAATCTGTACCCTAAGCATCTACAGATATTTGTATTGCTGAGCTATTCTGCTTGTCACCATCTCACTTCACTGCCATTATAAGCTGTTTTTGTTAATTAGCCAAGGGTCAATGTGGATTTGAGATACCAACCAGTAGGTCCAAGTGTTGTTAGTGGAACATTTCAGGGCACTGGGAATGAAGGTGTTTTACAGTGAAGTAAAGACATTTTAAAGCTGAAGAGGAAACAGACTGCTATATATTATATACGCGCCTATTCATACCCTTCTTCCACTAGACAGTAAACTATGCAAAATACTTTGCAGTTTACAAGAAGCAAGAGCCTAGCCACATGCTGTTATCAAAGATTAGGTGCCATATAGTTGTTTACTGACTTTGACCATGTCATGTCACAACAGATTCAAGGAGTTTATTGACATCTAACTGTAGACTTTATGTAATGGTTTGAAAACAGTGTTATTACTGAAATGATTGGCTATACTTCATGCTGTTTCTTCCTCATTTTTTAGAAAGCATAAGTAGATACATATAAGCCATTTCCTGAGGATGCAGGAAAAGTGCACTGAGGCTGGTTTCATCTGATTGTTAAGTATCTATAGAAAGTGCTCTTTAGATATTAATTTTTGTAAAAAAAAAAAAAAAGAGCAGAGAAATACTACTTTTTCAGAGAACAAACATTTAGGTACTTCCCAGTCTCACATGTACTCATTATCTCATTAGCCTGTGCATTCTAATCAGTATAACAGATGTTTTAAAGAAATGTTGTTTTGAGCTCCTAGAGAGGCTGAAAAGAGATGCTTTGACTTTTTTTTGAAAATACCAGATAAAAGTGAATTAATTTTTTTTCCAGGAAGTGTCCCTGAAAATTGTTGGAATTATTTCAGTTTTCCCTGATTCAGGGAACTATCATAGCTAAATGCACTAGCAATAAAACCAAAACTATTAATGTAGTAGGCTAATTAAGGAATTTGCATGAAAACATCTGAAAACTTTTTATTAAATTGCATTTGTGCAAATATGTGGAAAAATTCCATTGTATTTTTTTTACACACTGTAAATCAAATGAGAACCTGAAAGGAATTTATCTTTTCTGTGATTGTAGGCTTTTGAATAACGTAGTCTGCCTTGGTTGTTACTACTAGAAACTCACAGCAGCATCTTGTAAGGACTGGAGTGGTAGCTGTAAAGAGTTTCAGGGAAATACTTCCCAACTCCTCTGGTTTAAGTGAAATCACAGCTGAAGATTTTTATTCATTTATTAATAACACATAATTAACAGGCAAACAGTGAATTATATGTTCAGAATCAATATAAGGGATAAGCCACAATATTAGATACAGCATGTTAATAAATACATACAAATTTCTAAAAGTCCTTCTGTGGCTGATCTCCTAAAACTCTCATTTAGGGCCATCTACACATATGCACACAGCTACGTGCACGAATGCCCTTCCCCAGCATGTGTGGGTTGCAAACATACCCACCCTCTTCTGGGATGGCAAGTTTGCCTACACATCTGCTGTGGGGTACTCCAGCTTTATGTGTACTTCTGCTGTTCCCCACAGTCCATGGATCCACATGCCAAATGAGAAATCACCCCACAGGGTCAGATAGCACGTTCAAGGTATTGCTACTTGTTGCACCCCTGTATGATGGGTTGACCTGCTGGCGTGCAGGCTCCTCAGAGCATTTTGCAGAAAGGGTGCTCCAGCAGACATTTAGGAATTCCATGATGCTGAGAAGACAAGGCTTTTCTTTGCATGGTCATTTTAAACATTTACATGGTCATTTTAAAATTGCTGTTACTTTCCTACTCAGGACAGTTGTGGATTTCCTAGTCCCATTTACACATGCTGGTACACTCTCACTCCTATGGTATCAACTATTGCTTCCCAAGCCATGTACCAAGAATGGAAATCATGATGACGATTTCATCATCATGATGTACATGGTCCTTGTTGGAAATGTAAAGACTATTAGAAAAAAAAAAAAGATACATGTACAGCTCAGCCACAAGCAATAGCGAAAATATAAAAGTTTCAGATTCCCAGGGTACTCTTTGAAGTATACGCTTAGAAAGTTTTGCAAACTTTCAGAAAGTGAATTTCGTATTCTCCCCAGCTTAACTCCAGCACTGTGGCAATGCAGTGCTTGGTGGCATGAGCCTGTAGCATTTCATGATTCTATTCTGAAAGTAAGCAAAGCCTAAATATAAAGCAGAATGTTTCTGTTTTCCAATCTCCTTTGTCTACTCTGAAAACAGTACTCCGAGTGATACAATCAAAATTAGGTGAGCTCAATATCATTCTTATCAGTAATACTATTAATTGATCTTGCTGGATGAGAAAACTGAAACTAATTTTTGCATTTGGACAGCTGTAGCCATGCGAATACTGCTTAGTATCGGGCTAATTTTTTTTTTTATGTGTGTTTTTTTTGTGAGATGCAGAGCAGTGCACCAGGGAAATTACGTGCGTTTCCTTATGTCGGCATATTTTGCAGGTTCTTATTGAGATTGCAAAGAAGCTTGGGCTTCAATGTCATTCTAAGGGGACAATGATCACAATTGAAGGCCCACGTTTCAGTTCTCGAGCAGAGAGCTTGATGTTTCGCAGCTGGGGAGCTGATGTTATCAATATGACCACAGTGCCTGAAGTGATTCTTGCAAAAGAAGCTGGAATGAGTTATGCAAGTATTGCTATGGCAACAGATTATGACTGCTGGAAGGAGCATGAAGAAACAGTGAGTGCAACCTTTTTCCTCTGAGTCTTGTCCAAAAGGATCTGGATGAGAACCTGTATGTAGCTTTTGGCAGAGGTCACGTACTAAATTAAATCTGGTTTTACTTATATCAGTATTGAAGAATTACTCTGGAGTGACAATTGTAAAGTAAGAACAGAAACAAATGTTGCTACCTCCTTCATTTTTATAAACTTGCCTTACTGCTAGCAAACCATTTAGCTCCTTGTGTCTGAATCAGGGGGGCTATATGTATGAAGGTAGTGTGAACTTGTCTCTTGTAATCTGTCTGGTATTTTTTCTTTTGCAACTCTTTGCAAAAGGATATGTCTTCTTTAGTTCTTTTTCTTGTGGAATACACTTGGACAGGAACTACCAGTGAAAAACTTCAACCAATAGTCTGTTAAATCATAGTCATCATAGAAAGGAACAGCCCAACTTTACTGCATGAGACAACAGAGACAATTTAGTTGGACACCTGATAATTTGCCTAAGTAACTGTAAAACTTCTCTCTCAATTTTTATGTATACAAATAAATTCTTTCCTACACCCCTGTACAGTATCACTTAAACTGCTTCTAGTTTCTCAGACGCAATCTGAATCTTGTCTCCATTTTTCTACAGCACTGTTTGAACACAGACTGCGCACTGCTGCAAAAACATTGGTAAATAAGAGATGACATAGATTTTTATGAAGCCAGCAGTTCCTGGAGCATACGTTTCCATAATATCAAACTACTGTATCAGCTGTATCAGATACAGCTTAGCACACATAGAACATTTATTATTATTAAATAGAATTTCTGACTATCCAAAATATTTTTTTATCCTCTAATATTCATCAGTATACAAAAAAAAAGTATCAAGTCTTTGGTAAAATTAATACACACATCTGTACTGTGCTGTAATAAAGAGCCCCCTATGACATTTTATTTAAAGTTCCCTGTGACACACAGAGAACAGAACTAGCAACTTCTCTGCAAATTCCACAGAGATTTAATAATTACTTGGTTTACTTAGCTTTTGCTTTTTCTTATTTTTTTAGATTATCACTTTATCCAGATGTGTTAGTTTTAGTTTATTATGATTCATAAATGTGCCTAGAAAGCAATATGTTTTTTCACCAGTGACATTACTTGTAATGTGTTCAAATGAAAAGCCCAACCAACATTTTTTTTGAGTATGAAGTTCACAGAATCAGGACCAAGCTATAAAATACAATCAAACGTAGACTCTCAGAGGAAATAAGTTTTTACTAGCTAAAAGGATCATGGCATTTTAAAATACATACTGTGTTTTTGTCTGTGCTTCACCTTTTCACTTAGAGCTGGATTAGTTGAACAAATTTAGTTGGGGCATTTAAATGTGTGATAAAAACTGAAACACCACTCAGTTCTATTTCATTTGTAGGTTTCAGTGGATAAAGTTTTAAAGACGCTGAAAGAGAATGCAAATAAGGCTACTAGCATACTCCTTACTGCTATACCTCTGATAGGTTCCATGGAATGGACAGACACCCTGCACACCTTGAAAGTAAGTACACATATAAGGTCAGTTTGTACTGGGGACAGTGTATGCGTATATACAAGTCATATAGGTATATGCTCTAAAATGTTTCTGCTTAAATCGTAACTTTTTTAATTAGGCGCTTTAACAAACCAAATCTATTCAAGATGGACAAATATATTCATTAAAAGTCTTACAAACTTTGCTGCAAAAATTCAATTTTAGCTTCATTTTCATGGCAAGTGTTACGAAAGGTAAAAAGATTAAAGACATCTATATATGGACATTGAAGTATATGCTTCACAGCACAGTGTATTAGTTTAACCCAGCCAGCAGCTAAGCACCACACAGCCGTTCGCTCCCCCTCCCCTCATCCCGCATGGGATGGGGGAGAAAATCAGAGGGAAAAAAATTAAAAGGAAAGCCTGTGGGTTGAGATAGAGACAGTTTATTAGGATAGAAAAGAAATGAAAATAATAATAATGATAATAGTACTACTAATAATAATGTATACAAAACAAGTGATGCACAATGCAGTTGGTCACCACCCTCTGACTGATGCCAAGCCTATCCCTGAGCAGCCAGTCTGCCCGCCCCAGCCAGCCCCCCATATTAATTGGTCAGTATGACATCAGATGGTATGGAATACCCCTTTGGCCAATTTGGGTCAGCTGTCCTGGTTCTGTCCCTTCCCAGCTCCTGCTAAATCCCCAGCCTGCCCACTGGCAGGACAGTGGGAAAAGCCAGAAAGTCCTTGGCTTGGTGTAAGCACTGCTCTGCAACAATTAAATCATCAGTGTGTTATCAATATTCTCATCCTAAATCCAAACCACAGCACCATACCAACTACTAGTAGAAAAATTAACTCGATCCTAGCCGAAACCAGGACACATAGGTAAGATAAAAATTTAGGTGAGTATACTGCTGAAAAGCCTTTACATCTGCTCAGCTATAGATTAAGTCTTAGAACAATGGAGAACCAAGTGTTGAAGACTGAAATAAATCAAAAACGTTGTGTTCTCTTTAATGTATATAATGTGAGGAGTTTGTGACAATATATGGGTAATGGCCAGATTGAAATTATTAGAACTGGATTCACCCACATGCTTTCAGATCCAAAGAGCATGAAAAAAGAATGTTATTCAAGAATACCTTAGTGATGGATTTCTTAGGCAGAATTTTTCTGAGACTAGAGTTTGCTTTTATGTTTTACATTGCCACAGTTTCACAGGAGTGCTTGAGATTCTTTTCTGTCTATAGGGTAGAGGAAGGGAATGGTGTTAAAATTGTATGGATGTCTGTCCAACTTCTTAACAAGGTTCTTGTGACAAGTAGCTACTTCTGACAGTCCAAGTGTGTGTAGCATGAGAGGAACTGAGGATTACATTGGGATGGTGTGTGAAACAGGGAAAGAGAATTGGAATGTGAGAGAGCATATAGAAGTGGGCCAAAAAGAGCTGTTAGTGGAAGCAGCATTCTGAAATGGAGAAAGCCTGTTGGGGAAACAAAGGAGTCCAATCTCTGATGCTCTCTCCACTTAAAGGTTCTTTCTTTCTCTTTTCTAAAAATTACTATGTTTAATGAAACTTAAACGAGTAAGAAAGACAAAACCAGACATAAATCATGTCTTTGTGTACTTGAAAGTGTTCCCTGAAACTCAACTATCAACAGAATTGTCTGTGCTGTCGAAATCTTCTTCAGTGTCTTCTGATGGGTATAAAAATTAGTTTCATTTCTGATCTGTTTCTCTTGTCAGTGATGCTCGTGTGTGGTTTAGTCTGTGTCCTAAAAGAAAGACTTACTAAGTAAAATTCCCTGCGGATTCTTGTAAGCATACTTGAACAGGGCAGGTTCGTGGAGGTTCAACCCAAAACCCTGAAATTAGTGTTTTAGGGGACTTTGAATTATGTTTTCAACTTTTCCTCACTTAAGTGGAACTTAAGTTCCAGTTATCAGCTATTAGTTGTTTTTCATGTCCCCTCTACACATCTGTGAGAAGCAACAGCATTTTCCCCTTCCTCTTTAGTCTTTGGGATGTTGTGGCATGAATGGAAAAGGGAGACAGCAGAACCAGTATTCCTTCTTCCCTGTTATCCACACAAAGCATTTTCAGAGGACTTAACTGCATTTTTTGTTAAATACTAGCTGTAAAAAAAAAAAAAATCCTCCCACAACTAATTTTAAAAATGTGCTAGATATACCTCAGCTACTTTGTTCATGCTGGTGTGCAAGGACCTTATAGAATCGTAGAACCATAAAGGTTGGAAAAGACCTCCAAAATGATCTGGTCCAACCATCCCCCTACCAGCACTATAACCCACTAGACCATGTCCCTAATTGCCACATCCAGCCTTTACTTGAACACCCCCAGGGACGGTGACTCCACCACCTCCCTGGGCAACCCGTTCCAATGCCTGACTGCTCTTTCTAAGAAGAAATGCCTCCTAATTTCCAACGTGAACCTCCCCTGACACAATTTGAGGCCATTCCTTCTTGTCCTATCACTGGTTATCTGTGAGAAGAGGCCGACCCCCAGCTCCCCACAACTTCCTTTCAGGTAGCTGTAGAGAGCAATAAGGTCTTCCCTGAGCCTCCTCTTCTACAGACTAAACAACCCCAGTTCCTTCAGCCACTCCTCGTAGGACTTGGGTTCCAGGCTCTTCACCAGCTTCGTAGCCCTTCTCTGGGCACATTCCAGGGCTTTGATGTTCTTCTTGTAGTGAGAGGCCCAAAACTGTACACAGTACTCGAGGTGTGGCCTCAACAGAGCAGAGTACAGGGGGACAGTCACCTCCCTGGTCCTGCTGGGTACACTATTCCTGATACAAGCCAGGGTGCCTTTGGCCTTCTTGGCCACCTGGACACACTGCCAGCTCATGTTCAGGCAAGCACTGACCAGTACCCCCAGATCCTTTTCCTCTGCACAGCTTTTGAGCCACTCTGCCCCAGGCCTGTAGTGTTGCATGGGGTTGTTGTGGCAAAAGTGCAGGACCTGGCACTTAGCCATGTTGAACCTCATCCCATTGGCCTCTGCCCATTGATCCAACCTGTCCAGATCCCTCTGCAGAGCCTTCCTACCCTCCAGCAGATCAACACTTCCCCCCAATTTGGTATCATCTGCAAACTTACTGAGGGTGCACGCAATTCCCTCATCTCAATCATCAATAAAGATAGTAAAGAGAATGGGCCCCAACACCGACCCCTGGGGAACACCACTCATGACCGGTCACCGGTTGGATTTAACTCCATTCACTGCTACTGTCAGGGCCTGGCCGTCCAGCCAGTTTTTAGCCTAGCAAGGAGTGTACCTGTCCAAGCCATGGGCTGCGAGTTTCTCGAGGAGAATACTGTGTGAGACTGTGTCAAAGGCTGTGCTGAAGTCTAGGTAGACTATGTCAACAGCCTTTCCCTCATCGACCAAGCGGTCACAGAAGGAGATGAGGTTGGTCAGGTAGGACTTACATTTCATGAACTTTCCCAAGTAAATAATGCTGCTAAGGTACTGAGGGATCTAACTCCAAATCTGACAGATGTACTTGAGTAAACAGTAAGACAGTGTCTTGTTGCTTTTGTTTGTATGATTGTCTTGATTCTTCATAGGGAATGAAAGAACAAGTGGCTGGAAAGAACTGACACCAAGTTTGTAAGGTTCCCATCCTCTTCTACCATTTCATTGTCAGCTGTTTAAAACACCAATTCAATTGCTTTCTGCAGCTTTTGATCTACTATTTTCTGAAAGAAAATACGATACATGAAGAGGATGGGGTACTTCTTTCTAATGTTGCTTCTTAGGCTTCTTCTCTAGACATCTGCTGCTACCTGGTATTAGTGATGAATATTGAGATGGTTTCACTTTGACTTGGCAATTCTTATGTTTATGCTCTTTGCTGGTAGTGGCTTCGTTTGAGTGATAATATACTGAGAAAGGAAGTTGGTCTGAAGGTACTAGACGGACTGCAAACAGGAACTAGGTATTGGCAGTAGGGGTTGAGATCTGTGTCAGGAGAATAAGAGTCGTATTGTTTCTGCTTTAATAGGACAAAGCACTGTGGACAAGAGGCAGGAAAGTCTGAGGTTTTGGAGTCTTGCTTTAATCTTATTTTTTAGGAAGGGCTGGAAAGGGTAGCAATCTCTCTGAGACGTTAAATAGTGGTAGATGCAGGGCTGGTCGTGCGATTTTGTGTTTGTGGATAAGGAGAGAGGCAATTATATGATACAGCAAAGAGAGAGAGATGTTTGTGCCTCACTATGAGTATGTAGTTGAGCCATTAAGAGTGAAACGTGCCTTATTTTTGTAGATGCAAAATGTTCTGTAGATTTTGCTCTGGCAGCTTTAAAGGTCAGCTGATGAGGGTTTTTTGAATGTTTTCAGAGACACCTTTTCCCAATGCTTGAAGGCAGCACCTTGTGTGTGCCTTGTGAACTGTACAAGCTTGTACTCAGCAGTCAGTACCAAGAGAAACCCTGCCAGCCTACGCTCAGGCTACAGCTGGGTATCTCAAACAGGCATTTGCTGGTGTCTGTTTCTAGTGTTTGGGGAAGCATGTGAAACCATAAAATTCTGCGTGGATAAAACTTTTCCTTTCTGACCTCTGTGATCTGGCTACTGTGACTGGAGAGACTTCACCGAACAGGAGCAAAGGTGTCGCAAGGCTCCTTGCCCAGCTGCATTTATTTGCTTCTTTCCTAAGAGATGTGTTTCCTACTTAACCACACAAGCACATGGTGATTTCACCTCTGAAGCTCACAGTAGTGTTTCAGGAAACCCTGGAGTGTTGAAGCAAGAAAGTCCAGGGGCTGTTTTCCTGCTCAGGGTTAGGCTGCTTGCCATCCATTCTGTGTCATGTCTTTTTGTCTGTGATATGCCAGTTAGTTTAAGCCTAGTATGAATGTTAGCATTTTTTAACTACCAAGACATCTTTAGGCCAGTGTTTCATGGCCATGTTGCTGTAAAGGGAGACCATTATCCAGGCTCAGGTTACATGAGTTTGAAAAAAAAACTTGGAGTAAACTTTTCTGCAGGCACACTATCTTCCCAACGCCTGTTGTTCTGAGACACAGTCAGCGTACGAAGCCCTTACACTTTCAGAACATGTGTGATCACATAGTGTTTCTGTCACTGATCAGGAAATACAATCATCACAGTAGCTGAAGTAGCCTCACAATCACAGGCACTGGTTCTTATGGGGGACTTCAACCACCCTGATTGATATCTGCTGGAAAGACCACGCAGCTTGGCAAAAACAGTCCAGGAGGTTCTTGCAGAGTACTGATAACTTTTTGACACAGCTGGTGGAGGAGCCAACAAGGAGAGGTATGTTGCTGGACCTTGTATTAACAAAGAAGGGCTGGTTGGCGATATGAAGGTTGGGGGCAACCTTGGCTTCAGTGACCATGAGATGGTGGAGTTCAGGATCTTGCAAGGGAGAAGCAGGGCGAAAAGTAGGATCGCAACCCTGGACTTCAGGAGAGCAAACTTTGGCCTCTTCAGGGACCTACGTGGAAGAATCCCATGGGTGAGGGCCCTGGAAGGAAAGGGAGTCGAAAAGAGCTGGTCGGTATTCAAGCATCACTTCCTTCAAGCTCAAGATCGATGTATCCCTATGAGTAAGAAGGCCAGCAAAGGGGGCAGAAGACCTGCATGGATGAAAAAGGAGCTCCTGGCAAGCAAACAGAAGAAGAAAGTATAGAGCATGTGGGAAAAGGGACAGGCCACTTGGGAGGAATATAGGGACATTGTCAAAGTATGCAGGGATGTGACAAAGAAGCCCAAGGCCCATTTGAATTTAAATCTTGCAAAGGATGGCAAGGACAACAAGACAAGCTTCTTCACATCCATCAGTAGCAAAAGGAAGACGGGAAATGTTGGACCCGCCGCTGATTGGGGTGGGTGCCCTGGTAATGAAGGATACAGAGAAGACAGAGTTGCAGAATGCCTTCTTTGCTTCAGTCTTCACTGCTAAGACTAGCCCTCAAGAATCCCAGGCCCTAGAGACAAGAGAGGTTATCTGGAGAAAGGAGGACTTCCCCTTGGTTGAGGAGGATTGTGTCAGAGATAATTTAAGCAAACTTGACATCCACAAATCCATGGCCCCCATGGAATACACCCACGGGTGCTGAGGGAGCTGGCTGATGTTATTGCTAGGCCACTCTCCATCATTTTTGAAAGGTCATGAAGAACAGGAGAGGTGCCTGAGGACTGGAAGAAAGCCAATGTCACACCAGTCTTCAAAAAGGACAAGAAGGAGGATCCAGGTGACTACAGGCCAGTCAGCCTCACCTCATCCCTAGAAGGGTGATGGTCATTTTGGAAGTCATCTCCAAGCATGTGGAGGATAAGAAGGTGACCGGTCTGGTAGCCTTCTGTGATGGGGTGACTGGCTGGGTAGATGCAGGGACAGCAGTGGATGTTGTCTACCTTGACTGCAGCAAGGCTTTTGACACTGTCTCCCATAACATCCTCGTGGGCAAGCTCAGGAAGTGCAGGATAGATGAGTGGACAGTGAGGTGGATTGAGGAGTGGCTGGATGGCAGAGCTCAGAGGGTTTAGTCAGCAGTGCAGTCTTATTGGAGGCCTGTAGCTAGCGGTGTCCCCCAGGGTTCAGTACTTGGTCCAGTCTTGTTCAATTTATTCATCAGAGTGCACCCTCAGAAAGTTTGCTGATGCCCCAAAGCTGGAAGGAGTGGCTGATACCCTAGAGGACTGTGCTGCCATTCAGAGGGACCTGGACAAGCTGGAGAGATGGGTGATGAGAAACCTCATGAAATTCAACAAGGGCAAGTGGAGGGTACTGCACCCAAGGAGGAATAACCCCAAGCACTAGTACATGCTGGGGGCTGACCTGCTGGAGAACAGCTTTGCAGAGAGGAACCTGGGAGTCCTGGAGGACAGCAGGCTGACCATGAGTCAGCAATGTGCCCTTGTGGCCAAGAAGGCCAACGGTATCCTGGGGTGCAATGAGAAGAGTGTTGCCAGCCGGTGAAGGGAGGTGATCCTCCCTCTCTGCTCAACCCTGGTGAGGCCACACCTGGAGTACTGTGTCCAGTTCTGGGCTCCCCAGTACGAGAGAGGCATGAAGCTACTGGCGTAAGTCCAGCACAGGGCTACCGAGCTGATCAGAGGACTGGAGCATCTGTCATACAAGGAGAGGCTGAAAGCTGCGCCTGTTTAGCTTGGAGAAGAGAAGACTGAGAGGAGATCTTATCAATGTATATAATTATCTGAAGGCAGAGTGTCAAGAGGATGGAATCGGACTATTTTAAGTGGTGCCCGGTGACAGGACAAGAGACAACGTGCACAAACTGAAGCACTGGAGGTTCCGGCTGAGTATGAGGGGACACTTCTTTACTGTGAGGGTGACAGAGCACTGGAAGAGGTTGCCCAGAGAGGCTGTGGAATCTCCTTCTCTGGAGATATTCAAAACCCGCCTGGATGTGATCAGGTGCATCATGCTCTAGGTGACCCTGCTTGGCAAGGGGTTGGACTGGATGATCTCCTTCCAACCTTAACCACTCTGTGACTCTATGCACAGTTGCATCTGCTAGTCACTGAAAATATTTGTGTAGTAAGATGATAATCATTGGCAGTTACTACTGTAATGCCCGCAAAATCATGGAGTTCAAGATCCTGTGGAAACAAGGAAGGCAAATAGCAGAGTACAGATGCTGAACTTCAGGTGAGCATACTTGTTTAACCAGTAAACGACTAGGTAGCATCTCATGGGAGGCAACTTTGAAGGGGCAAAAAGCTCTGGAAGGCTAGCAGATCTTTAAGGGCAGCATTCTCCAAGTGTAAGAGTGATCCAGACAGAGACCAATCAGGAAACTGGGAACAGAGCTCCAGTGCAAAAATGCAGAATTCAAGAGTTGGAAACAAGAACAAGCTACAGAGGAGGAATCCAGAAGCAAGACCAGGCATGTACAGATGGTTTGAGGGAAATGAAAGCTTGCCTGTAATTGACACTTGGAAGGGACATCAAAGATAACAAGAACATCTTCAGCCATTGCATGATTTCAGAAGCTGATCAAGGAAAATATGGGCTTACTACTGAATGAAGTAAACAAATTTGTAACAGCAGACACTTTCCAAATGGAACTAGTATAATAGATTCTTATTATCTTTGTTGGGAAAAGTATTGGTGAGAGAGAAAAACTGACTTGTTGAAAAGAATTTTAGCTCACAACTGTGAATTGAGCTTTGTACGTTTATTGCAATAGGATTCAACCCCTTGAGGTTTGGAAGAGAATCTGTGCTGAAATGGTAAAATGAATTTCACATTACAACTGATTTTTTTTACTGCTTGTGTGTAAGAAAATCAGCTTATTGTAGGGCATCAGACCTTCCATAAATACTTCTCAGGTGAACTTAATGACTGTGTGAGGAATCCTGCAGATATTACCTGCCTTTTTTAAACTACTGTACTAGCCTTTGTGAAATGATGTTTGTCAGAGCTCTCTGATAGAGGGAATGGTCTACTCAGATAAGAGAGCTGTGAATACTATAGGATGGTTTAGATTGGGTAAGGTATGCATAGACATATTTCAGCACACTTCATCTTTGACATACTTGGACTATAATATGTTTGGTAGCTAGCAAGTCAAATGGCATAAAAGTTAGCTTTTTCAGTCATTTTTTCTAGTCTATGATTGATAGTTACATTTATAATGTATGTATCTCGAGCTCTGATCTTAAAAATGTTCTTGACCAATTTTCTTTGCTAAAAAAACTCCCCATCGGTGAGCCTACTTATATGACTAGAGTGAATTGGCTCAGATGGATAAGGTGGAAAGAAAATTAATTGAGGGTTCACTTAACTGTAGTTGTATTGGTCTGTGTACTGTGGCCCTTGCAGGCTAAGAACCTCTCAAGACAACTGAAGTTTAAAAGTTTATCAGGTCCTACCATTGAATGTGGCTGATGTCAAAGTTGCCTGTCCCTGCATATCATGAACATTTAATTCACTCCCAACCAATGCACCTTTAGAGAAAGGTTTTCTGTTCTTGATAGCTGTACTTGAAAATTGTTGATGAACCAACCATGTAAAATACCATCTTGTTAGGGAACTTCACTTTCAGAGCATTCTGTTGACATTTATGAAGAGCTTTATACGAATGCAATGTATGTAGATGAAAAACAAAAGCTGCACAATTTTTCAGTTGTAGCCTGCAAGCCTAAAAACCTTAATTTTAGTCTAGTGTTTCTATAGTATGATCATTGGTTCTCAATACCAATGTGCATGTTACATAGGTTTATAAAGCTGTAGTGACAAGTTCTTGAACCCTCCTTGTAATTCTTTTAACATCTATGGTGTTTGGGGAAGTTGGAGATACTACACATACGGAAAGAGTTAAACCTGTTTGCAAGCTGAATGGAAGCTATGTAGCCTGTCTTTACACTGAAAGTAAATCTGCTTTGCATTGGCAGAGGAGATATTCATTTATTTTGACTTTGTATTTCAGACAACTGTGCAGTGTTCGGTCATTCTGCCAAAGCAGTAACAGCCTGGATGGACTGAAGTTTGAGTCCTCACAAGGAAGAGTGGACTACTTCCAAATTTCCAGTGGGTATAATATCTTTGAAAACCATGAAAAGTATGAAAGAATGGTGTAAAACTTGACCAATTACAATGTATAAGACAGCTTTTATAATCTTGGTCATGCTTACTAATCTGCAAAATGGTGAAAGTTAGATTTTGAGTATGTTTTAAACTTGGAATACCTTTACTATCTCATTTCATTGGACAGTAGAAAGCAGATTCACAAGTATGGTAGTTGCTTTGCTATTTCTGCATCTTATTGTTTCCTCTGATGGGGATACTGGTTACCATTCATTTCAGAAACAAACCAGAAAAACTGAATATGTAATTTCATAATAAAATTATACTATTTTTATACATTATCCATATTTTTATTTCAGTATTTTTGATATGCAGTATTTTTTGTTTATGTGCTAGAAGAAACAGTTTAATAGAAGGAATCACAGAATGGTTTGAGTTGGAAGGGCCCTTAACGATAATTCAGTTCCAACCCCCATACCATGGGCAGGGACACCTTCCACTAAACCAGATTGCTCAAAGCCCCATCCAGCCTGGCCTTGAATATTTTCAGGGATGGGGCATCCACAATAATATAATAATAATCATAGTTCTTTCACAGCTGCAGTTGTGTCATGAATGAGCAGTCTCATTACAAAAATGTTAGCAAATGCCTAAGCCAAATTTGTGCCTGAAGATGTAGTTATGTGACTTACAGAACTATATAGAAAGGTACTTCGCTGCCAATGGCCTGAACACTGTGCTGGCCTTTTGCTGCTTCACTGACCTGAACAACTCTGGCTTTAGTTTCTATTTTAAGTGATGAATGTACTTGAGTGCTTTGAGTGTATGCATTTATTAATACAATTTGGCTTCAATAAAATAACCTGATGATTCTTGTCTAAAAAATAAAACAAACATATCCTTCTCTGAACAGTGTGGAAATTGATTTATTTTTTTCTGTATATATACTTATAGTCATGCAATGTGAATTTTGTTTGTCTAGAAGTGACTTGCTCTTCATGGAACAAGTTGTGATACTTTGTAAACACCACTTCTTTAGAGTAATTTTGGAACATACTGTACAGCTTTGAATATATTGTGCTGCTTAGAACTTAAGATTCTATGTCCATGAAACATCAGGGATCACTGAAACAAAAGTGGATCAGAATGCAAAACAAGCCAAGCAAGGAAAAAAATCAGAAACATGAAAGGTACAGATTCTCCTAATAGTCACACATCACAGAATCATCCAGGTTGGAAGAGACCTCCAAGATCACCGAGTCCAACCTCTGACCTAACACTAACAAGTCCTGCACTAAACCATATCACTAAGCCCTACATCTAAATATCTTTTAAAGACCTCCAGGGGTGGTGACTCAACCACCTCCCTGGGCAGCCTATTCCAATGCCTAACAACCCTTTCAGTAAAGAAGTTCTTCCTCATATCCAACCTAAACCTCCCCTGGTGCAACTTTAGCCCATTCCCCCTCGTCATGTCACCAGGCACGTGGGAGAATAGAGCAACCCCCAACTCGCTACAGCCTCCTTTAAGGTACCTGTAGAGTGCGATAAGGTCGCCCGTGAGCCTCCTCCAGGCTGAACAACCGCAGCTCCCTCAGCCGCTCCTCGTAAGACTTGTTCTCCAGACCCCTCACCAGCTTCGTTGCCCTTCTCTGGACTTGCTTGAGCACCTCAATGTCCTTCTTGTAGAGAGGGGTCCAAAACTGAACACAGTACTTGAGATGCGGCCTCACCAGAGCAGAGTACAGGGGGTCAATCACTTCCCTAGCCCTGCTAGCCACACTGTTTCTTATGCAAGCCAGGATGCTGTTGGCCTTCTTGGCCACCTGAGCACACTGCTGGCTCATATTCAGCTGACTATCAACCAGTACTCCCAGGTCCTTCTCTGCCAGGCAGCTTTCCAACCACTCATCTCCCATCCTGTAGTGCTGCTTGGGGTTGTTGTGTCCTAGGTGCAGGACCCAGCACTTGGCCTTGTTGAACTTCATACAGTTGGCCTCTGCCCATCAGTCCAGCCTATCCAGATCCTCATGCAGAGTCCTCCTGTCCTCGAGCAGATCAACACATGCACCTAACTTGGTGTCGTCTGTAAACTTACTGAGGGTGTGTTCGATCCCCTCATCCAGATCATTGATAAAGATATTAAAGAGAAGTGGCCCTACTACTGAGCCTGGGGGACTCCACCAGTGACCGGCCTCTAACTGGATTTAACTCCATTCACCACGACTCGTTGGGCCCGGCTACCCAGCCAGTTTCTAACCCAACAAAGTGTATGCCAGTCCAAGCCATGAGCAGCCAGTTTCTTTAGGAGAATGCTGTGGGAAATGGTGTCAGAAGCCTTACTGAAACAAAGGTAGACCACATCCACAGCCTTTCCCTCATCCACTAAGCACATCACTTTGTCAGAGAAGGAGATCAGGTTAGTCAAGCAGAACCTGCCTTTCATAAACCCATTCTGAATGGGCCTGATCGCCTGGTTGCCCTGCAAGTGCCGCCTAATGACACCCAAGATAATCTACTCCCTCAGCTTCCCTGGCACCGAAGTCAGACTGACAGGCCTGTAGTTTCCCGGGTCCACCCTCCGGCCCCTCTTGTAGATGGGCGTCACGTTTGCTAGCTGCCAGTTGACTAGGGCCTCCCCTGATAGCCAGGACTGCTGATAAATGACGGAAAGCGGCTTGGCCAGCTCTTCCACCAGTTCTCTCAGTACCCTCAGGTGGATCCCATCCGGCCCCATCGACATGCGTACATCTAAGTGGAGTAGCAGGTTGCCAACCATTTCCTCATGGATAGTGAGGGCCACATCCTGCTCCCCGTCCCCTTCCACCAGCTCAGGGTACTGGCTATCCAGAGAACAACTGGTCTTGCCGCTAAAGACTGAGGCAAAGGCGGCATTAAGCACTTCAGCCTTTTCCTCATCTCTTGTCACTAATTCTCCTAATAGTATTGAAAAACAAACAAACAAAAAACATATCAAAAAAAAAACATATTCTGGGGGTTAGCTTGCTAACGTCTACCTTGCTAGTCATGTTCTGTTAGATAGCCAGTCTCTTCCTGTGAAGCCCTTTATAGATGGACACTTTCCTCCCTAGCGAAAACAGTACAGGTGCTTTTAAGATACTGGGGAAAATAGATTAATCCATTTACCTTATTTCCTAGTCTGTTTTTTAAATGACTTAAACTGCAGGTGCCAGACCTTGAAGCTTGACAGGGATAAGGCTACAGATGCAACATTCCTTTTGCTGTTTATAGTATCTAGCCAAATCAGCTGTCTGACCTTAACAGTTATTTTCATTGTTATATTATTTTAGCCCCTTAGACAGTTTTAGTGAAATGGTTTGGAGCCATAAAGTTCATACTCTGATGTTCTAAGAAAATGCTGTTCCTTGGTTTCTGTTTTCAATCTCTTGATTTTTAAAATTCCATAGTGACATATAATCATGGCATTAATCTTCTTGTTTTGTATAGAGTACTTAGGGTATGACAGGACACTATTGCTCAGGGCAGGTCCATGGTTACTGTTATCTTTCCACTATAAATTTCTTGCCTTCACAGCAAGGATAGATGATACATATTTGCTCTGTCAACACAAGCATGGTATCTGAAGGTGTCTCCTTAAGAATAAATACACAAAAGGTCAGTACCATGGTGCTAGTATGCAGTGTGTTTTTGCAAAGTTTCATACATTTCATACTCCTTGAAATATGCGGGAACATGTTTATCCAGCAGACTACACCATGAAGATGGTAACTGGCGAGAGGAGCATCAGTGGTGCTTAATTATATAAAGATAGAAAAATAACCAATTTTAATTTCTTTCTGAGCACTTGTAAGTGCTTTATTGTAGGAAATAGGTATGGTGGAGAAGAAGAAGACACAAATTAAAAGTATTGTATTACTAGCACCAAGTAAACATTCTAGCAGAGAACTGTGGCAGTTCCTAGACGGTCTCTGGTAAGAATGAGACAGTGACACACAGAAGACGTCACTGTTGGAAATTACTTCTCTTCCATTTGACTGCTGCTCCATGCCAGTTTTATTTATTCATTCCCTTTGCTGAGTTAGACTTGGGCTGACTTGATCTAGTACGTAACACTTACACTGCCACTACATCCTAGCATCAGAATCAGTCTTAACAAATAGCTTGAAGTTCTTGGAAAATTACTTCTTGTCTGTTGCCATCTTCAAAAAGCTCAGACTCCAAAATGAACACATCTCAAGGTTGTCTGCTGTCATTGCTCCTTTTACAGTAACATTATGTCTTCCTCGTGTTACCAATGAACTATTATATATTTGCAGTTTTATACTCACATCTCATGTAACAAATACTGTCTGTTTCAAAAAAAAAAAAAAAAAACATGCTTTTTCAGCAGGAACTTTCAGGATCTGATTGGTTTCTATGTGCATGTTTCCCGAGGTGTTACATTTTAAAGCCACATTTAAACAACAAATATTTACCACAGGTACCTAAATCGTGAGATCCAAAGGAAATGAAACAGCTTCTCTAAATTGCACATCTCATGCAAGATAGCTTATAACTGTGCAAAGCCTGTTGAAGTTTCAGCTAATGAAGTTTTAACCATATGTGTTTCAAACCTACTTATTCTTCAGTGAAATTGCCCTAAATTAACTCACTGATTTGTATGGCTTTAGGCAGAAGGAGATCATCCCTGGACAGCAGCACACAGGACCTGCTGAAGAATGGGTCTGTTTCTCTTGCTTTTGTACATCATTTTTCTTGGGGATATACAGAAATGCATCTGGGAAGCAGTGGGTGTATTAGAAATAAATAATTGAAATCATAACTTTCATCCCCATGTATAGGGAGGCGAGACTGAACAGAAGTGAATAATTGTAAATAGCACAGTTGCACAATGCAGAAGTGCAAGTATTAGCTAAGGACTAGGAAGGATCATTAGCCAATTGATTCCTTGTAAAATTTTCCACTGGGCACCAAAGGAAATGCCAGAGCTTGGAACTAAGTGAACTGTCCAGATCCATGCACACCACATGGAGAAGTGTCACTGAGGAGAAAGATCAACATGCAAGTAACAACATGTCAGGCTGCAGATCTCCTTCTGCTTTGACTGAGGAGAGCTCTTGTAGTGAGTTTACGTGGCAAGGTGTTGGTAGCAGGGGGCCATAAGGATGGCTTCTGTGAGAAGAATCTAGAAGCTGCCCCATATTAGATAAGGGCCCTGCTGCTGACCAGAGCCAAGCCAATAAGCTATGTCGTTTGAGCCTCTGTGAGAGCATATTTAAGAAAGGGGAAAAACAAAAACAAAAACAAAATAAAACAATAACAACAAAAAAAAACTGCTTCACAGCAGCTGGGAGAGAGGAGTGAGAAACAGCCTTGCAGGCACCAAGGTCAGTGAAGAAGAGGGGGAGAGGTGCTCTGGGTGCCGGAGCAGAAGTCCCCTGCGGCCTGTGGAGAGGCCTCTGGTGGGTCAGGCTGTCCCCCTGCAGCCCATGGGTCCCACACGGAGCAGATCTCCACGCTGCAGCCCGTGGAGGAGCCCCCGGTGGAGCAGGTGGATGTGGCCTGGAGGAGGCTGCGGCCCATGGAGAGCCCCCGCAGGAGCAGGCCCCGGGCCGGAGCTGCAGCCCGTGGAGAGGAGCCCACGCAGGAGCAGGGGGTCTGGGGGGAGCTGCCGCCTGTGGGGGACCCGTGCTGGAGCAGTTTGCTCCTGGGGGATGGATGGACCCTGTGGTACGGAGCCATGTGGGAGCAGTTCTTGAAGAGCTTCTGCCTGTGGGCAGCCCCCGCAGGCTCAGTTTGGGAAGGACGGCATCCCGTGGGAGGGACCCCACGTGGAGCAGGGGCAGAGAGTGACCAAGAAGGAGCAGCGAAGACGAAGCGCTATAGACTGACCACAGTCCCCATTCTGCCGTTCCCCTGCACCACTCAGGGAGAGGAGGTGGAAGAGGGTGGATGGGGGGAAGTCATTTTTGGTTTCATTCCTTTGTTTCTCACTTCTCTAGCTTGTTAGTAATAGGCAATAAATCTTACTGTCTCCCTACTTTGAGTCTGTTTTATCTGTCACGATAATTGTTGAGTGATCTCTCCATCCTTATCTCAACCCTTGAGCCCTTTGCATCGTATTTTCTCCCCTTTCCCTTTGAGAGGGGGGAGTGAGAGAGCAGCCATGGTGGAACTCGGCTGCCCACCCAAGTAAAATCACACCTCTACATCTGGGCTCGGTAGTATTCAGACCCAAACAGCCCTTGTCTGTGTTCCAGGCCAGCACACCATGGTTACCTGTATCAGGAGTGTCTGCTCCCTTTGGCCATGGGGTTGCTATTATGTCTGACTCCAGTTTACCACAGCTGTCCTCAACTTCTAAAGCCCCTCTCTCTTTGAGGAGATCTCTGTTCATTTTGCTCTGAGAATCCTCCAGGGTGCATGTTAGCAGTGTAATAGTGTACAGATGCCAATGCAGTAACACAACCTCAGATGTGGTACAAACTAGACCACGGGGCAGACCAGTAGATTTACCCTTCTCCTTTTCCTGTTTCCTCTAAATCACTCTTCTGTGCAGCTTTACATTGATCTATCTTGCTAAAACAAGCTTGCCTACTCATATCTCATTTGCACTTAGCTAACACTTCCCACTAATACACTAACATCCAAAGCCTCTCTCTACACCGGTACAGGTGGCACATGACATCAGAAGTTAATATTTGTATCTGTACTCAAAACAGATCTGAGGGCGGTTGGGGTTCCCAGAACTAAACCAGCAGGAGAGCATTCTGTTTATTGAAATCAGCTGAGTATCAGTAAGTGGTGAAATTAACTCCGGAGGTGCTCAGATTTGGGCGGGATCAGTCCTCTAAGATGGAAACTCTGGCATAAATGTTTTAACGACTGCTTCCTCTCCCCGCTGTCTTTGTGGTACTGATTGCAGCAGGACAGCCCGAGAGAACTGAAATTAACATTTAGTCACTCTTCTACAGAAGCGTGCAATTGTTTATTTAGGTAATTTTCAGGCTCATCATCCTTGCTGTGGATTGATTCAGGCCATTTGTGGTGCAAAGCACTGGTTCCAAGCATACTTGGAAATACATGTTTTCTGCCTGAACTTTAGTGTGTCACACTGGAGGCCCATCTGAGAGAGTTTAGGAGCATGACTCAACCCTGCGAGATTGGCTGTGAGCGGTCAGGAGCTACCCTGCACTGCAGAGCAGGCAAAGCAGCTCTTAGCAGAAGCTTGAGCAAGTCGGGATGCATGGAAAGATGAAAACCAGCAGTCTGGAGGCATTAATGCTCCCATGGAAAGATGAAAACCAGCAGAACTGCAAGGGAGCCACATGGCATTAACATGGCTGTGCCCCCCATCTCCTGCCCTTAAAGACCACCTCCTGGAGGAAGGAGGGAGAACCCCTGCTGATCCCAGGAGGGTTGCTGGGGTTAGCATTAGTTCTTCATTACCACTGAAGTTGTTTTCCAGCACTACATGGTGCCTTGCACCTGTTCCCAAGATTCCCATCATAAATTATTCACGGGTGTTGCCGGGATTTTGCAACTCCCTGCAGTGCCTCTTGGGCACAAAATGGGTTATGGTTTGGGTCAGCAGTTGTGAGTTTGCAGTTTGTGAAGCTCATGGAATTTGGCAAAAACTTCTAAGATGGCCATGAGTGATATCAGCCTACAGGTCCTCAAGACAGAGTTACCATGGCCACAAAGGTGAGCTACTGCTCCCCATCTCTCCTACACCTCCCTGTTGTTAATTCTTATACCTTTTCTGTATAGGCACACTCCTGTTTTGGTTTCATTAATTCACTGAACTATCAAAAAGCAGACACTGTACTTTCCCCAGAAAAGAATATCTTCCACTGTACCACTGAGTTGAAGCAGGTCATGGAAGACACAATGTGGTATCAGCACAGCAGGCCTGCAGGGGCCAGGTGGAAGGATGAAAGGGCTTTCCCCTACAGCAGCCGTGAAAAATGACATCTGCCAGAACTGCACTCAAAAAAGAAAAAAAAAAAAAAGGTAATTCAGTTTTCAGCAGTCTTGAAATAATTCTTGAATTGACCCTATTTCTAAGGAAGTCTCAGGCTAAAAAGTAGGAAAAAAAAATTAAACTTTGAATTTTCTGCTTTCCACTAATCTTTGTAAGTGAACAATAAAGTCATTGTTTAACAGCCTAATTCCTGTCATGCAGCTGGCCATTTGGCCATTCTGAATCTCTTGAACTTACTAGTCTGTGCGGTAGAAAATGCTTCTGTGGTGTGGTGCTTTAACTTAATGAGGATAAAAAGGTTCTGTGTAGGTAAGAAAGCCCGCACCTAACTCTTTGTCTGTATCTTCTCTCAGCTTTCAGTTTTATTCTCATTAAGCCAAGAAGCAAGGAATAACATTGCTGCTCTTGTGACTACTACTGAATACATAGCCTGCTTCCAGAAACTTTAAGCAGATATGAATCTCCTAAGAATGTCTGAGTCTTCTGACTCAGTTTTCTACTCAGGACACTACGAGATAAATGCTTTATGGTCTGAGTAACAATACTAGGAAAGAGAATGTTTTAAACTTACATAGGATAGACCTGAATGAAATCCAGAATGTTCTTCATTTTTTAGTTAACACCATCTATTTTTACTGTGGCTATGTAGACTCATATTTCCTAGAAATTTTTGGTGACTGACATGAAATGAGAAAGTAACTTCTGCATGTATTTTTTGTGAACCAGATGGTAAGATTAGTTTAGTTCCAGGATTTGGTTACTGTATACATGTAACGCTCAGTACTTTCAAATGCCCTGACTTAGATTATATTCTTTGTGGAATCAGGTTTCTTATCCAAATTATTCCACAATATCTACTTGACATTTGGTGAAATAATTTTTGTTGCTGACAGCAGTTTAACTGCATGATTATTTACTGAAAACAACTGCAGGTGCAAATAAAGTGCACTCGTAGAATCACAGAATCATAGAATACCCTGAGCTAGAAGGGACCCACAAGGATCCTCAAGTCCAGCTCCTAGCTCCACACAGGACCACCCCAAAATCAGACCCTACATCTAAGAGCATTGTCCAAATGTTTCTTGAACTGCAGCAGTCTCGCTGATGTGACCACATCCCTGGGGAGCCTGTCCCAGTGCCCTACCACCCTCTGGGTGCAGAACCTTTCCCTAACACCCAGCCTGACCCTCGCCTGTCCCAGCTCCATGCCATTCCCTCAGGTCCTGCTGCTGTCCCCAGAGAGCAGAGCTCAGTACCTGCCCCTTGGCTCATAGATCATAGATTGTGATCATTTTGTATGCTTTTACACAGATGTAGGAAAGAAATGGATAACACAAATCTATAGAATATCTATGGTGTTGACATCCATGGTGATAAAAGCATGAGTTTAAAAGAAAAAAAAAAAAAGTGTTTTCTATGTACCCCTTTAAAAGAACAAGAAAAATAAAGTTAGGACACAATGTTCAGTCCACAGATTGAGCACAGTATGTACCAAGGACAATGTCTGTAGTAAGTGATATGTATCGCAGAAGACACACAAAGTCTGTCCAGTTGTTTGGTTTCCTACAATATGGTTTCTCTAGCACAAAGAGGAAGACACTTGATCTCGAGAAAATCTTTCCATTTGGCCCTAGAATATGCATTTTATTAATTACAGCTTCATGGGAAGCAGTTCTTGTATGAACCTTGTGTGAATTTTATCCACTCTGTAAGAAGCTCCTGAAATACATTATATTTATTTTCATACCCTGGTCAAACATTTAAAATCATTCCTTCACATCTGCCCAAGGACAAGCCAACAAGATAAACCAGTAGAAGGAAGGTGATGGTAGGAGTTACTTTCCCTTGAAGTGCTTGTGAGGAGGACAGTTCTTATGGAATTGGCTCTGTCCTTGGACCTGACCCATTCATGTCCCTGATACCAATCCTCCACTCGGTGTTGTCAGTGCCCTGACTTGGCTCTCAGCTCCTGCTCTGGTCCTTAGGCTTCTCAGGGCCTGAGGTGAAAGCAGATGTCAGCAAACCATAAAACCAGCAAAGCTCAAGTGCTTGATCTCCCCAGGTGAGGAGTGCCCTGTGGGGACGAGCTGTGTTTTAGAGGCCACACAAAACCATCAAGATGGTTGGTGTGGGACAGAGGTAGAAGTAAGTGTCTTTGGTGCACTTTCTCAGGCTTAGGCAGGCTCCACTGTGTTTTTCCCCCTTTCTCCAGGCCCCCTTTCCCGGACCTGCCCCTCTCCCCTGCTCTGGAGACCCCATGTCCCTGTCCCATCCTCCCAGATCCCAGCACACCTCTTGTCTTACCTTCTTACCTGCTCCACATGGCCAACCACCAGTACTACGTTGAACAAAAGTCGCTCAGCCTGGGACTTTCCCCACCTGGAGATGAAGATTACCACCCTTCCCTCTCCAGATAGCAATGTCTTTGTTCAGGAAACACATGTAGGAGGCTGCTTCCTGAGATGAGTGACCACATCAATGGCAGCATGAACTATGTAGTTTGGTGGTAGGATATAGGGTATTTCTAAAACCATGGCCCCTGCTGACTGTGCCAGCTGAACTCTAGGTGTCTTTTCCCCTTTGGTCCTTTGTGGAAACCCTCTCCCTGGTTGCACAGCCCCTGGCTGAAGCCAGAAGATAGAAGCAGGGCTTCTCACAGCCCACCTTCAGTCCTGAGTTTACACTTGCTGCCAGGAGCACTGCTTAGTCTAGTGGAATAAGCCAGTGTACCTTTCTGTGAGGCAACTTGGTGCCTCTCATGGCAAGTTCTTGGTTTTCAACTCCCAAGGACAACCTCTCATTTCACTTCCCGTTCCTAGGCTTTTTCCAGCACAGAAAAAAAAAATAAAAAAATGTTAGCATGTGTTTCTACCAAAGGCATGCACATGCTTATGAGTACACAGTAACAAAGAGAGAGAAGTGCAGAGAAATTTGTCCTCTGTTCTCTTTTCTGCAGAAGTCTTTTGCCTTGACTTCTGTTCTCATTGTATCTTTAAGTATTTCTACCTCTTTTTGTTGCATGTTTGGGAAGGAAGGAAGGAAGGAAGGAAGGAAGGAAGGAAGGAAGGAAGGAAGGAAGGAAGGAAGGAAGGAAGGAAGGAAGGAAGGAAGGAAGGAAGGAAGGAAGGAAGGAAGGAAGGAAGGAAGGAAGGAAGGAAGGAAGGAAGGAAGGAAGGAAGGAAGGAAGGAAGGAAGGAAGGAAGGAAGGAAGGAAGGAAGGAAGGAAGGAAGGAAGGAAGGAAGGAAGGAAGGAAGGAAGGAGAGGGGAGAGAAAGCAAGAAAGCAAGAAAGCAGAAAAGCAAGAGAGAAAGCAAGCAAGCAAGCAAGCAAGAAAGAAAGAAAGAAAGAAAGAAAGAAATGGTGAGTTGTTCCAGTGAGTGTGAGAGCAGTGTTAGGATTGATTGAGACATGACTGAAAAATGGCATGACTAAAAAAAAAAAAAAAAAAATCCAGAGCAAAAAACAGAAACCTAGAACTGCTGAGTAGATTACAGAATTACAGAGTCACAGAATCATTAAGGTTCGAAAAGGTCACCTGTCATTACCCACTGGAGGTATTGTAAGGTACTGATGTCTTCAGAGGTCCTCTCTCTCCCACCAGGTTCCTTGGACTGTGGCTTACCTGACTCATCTCCAAATTCCTCACTTTCTTCTGTGAGGGCTCTGTGGATCTCCATTTTCCTCTTGAGAGTCATGGTACTTGAGGATTAGTTTCTATTTTAGTAGGCACTGGCATTAGCACATTTCCAAACCTTTAGCCCAGGCAAGGTCAGGCGATGACTTTCTTTCCTAAAATTATTTTTGTTTTTCACCTCTGTGGAGCACTCAGAGACTGTGAACACAATGTGCAAAGCCTACGGACACTTAGACACAATGCATTTTGGTAAATGTAGGTGAATTTAAGGGGGATGCCTGTTGCACAACTTAGAAGTCATGTTCTCATGGAGTAAATATCTGGAATTTATAACAGAAAAATCTTTTTTTTTGTTGTTTTTGTTTTTTTTTCTAACTATCCATCTGCCTGATGGATAACTTGCTGTTTTTTATTAAAAATAAGAGCTTTACCCTCGCAGCTACAATGGAAAACATCTAGTAAAATTATTTAGATGCTTAAGTTCATGCGCAATTGAAAACGCGTTTTGCAAAGTATAGTGGTGCTGGCTCCCAGCCAAAGAGGGAGGGGATCATTTACGGCAGGAAGAAAAGCAGCACAAAATTCTTACCTCAATGTGATGGGCTTACCTTTCTAGAGAAACTTTTTTTGCCTTTCCACAGATATTTTATGGTGATATAGGAAAAAAAAAAAAAAAGAAAGAAAGGAAAGAAAGAAGGAAAGAAAAAGGGGAAGGAAGGAAGGAAGGAAGGAAGGAAGGAAGGAAGGAAGGAAGGAAGGAAGGAAGGAAGGAAGGAAGGAAGGAAGGAAGGAAGGAAGGAAGGAAGGAAGGAAGGAAGGAAAAAGGAAAGAAAGAAAGAAAGAAAGAAAGAAAGAAAGAAAGAAGAAAGAAAGAAGAAAGAAAGAAAGAAAGAAAGAAAGAAAGAAAGAAAGAAAGAAAGAAAGAAAGAAAGAAAGAAAGAAAGAAAGAAAGAAAGAAAGAAAGAAAGAAAGAAAGAAAGAAAGAAAGAAAGAAAGAAAGAAAGAAAGAAAGAAAGAAAGAAAGAAAGAAAGAAAGAAAGAAAGAAAGAAAGAAAGAAAGAAAGAAAGAAAGAAAGAAAGAAAGAAAGAAAGAAGAGAAAGAAAGAAAGAAAGAAAGAAAGAAAGAAAGAAAGAAGAAAGAAAGAAAGAAAGAAAGAAAGAAAGAAGAAAGAAAGAAAGAAAGAAAGAAAGAAAGAAAGAAAGAAAGAAAGAAAGAAAGAAAGAAAGAAAGAAAGAAAGAAAGAAAGAAAGAAAGAAAGAAAGAAAGAAAGAAAGAAGGAAAGAAGGAAAGAAGGAAAAGTTGTGAATGTTGTTTCGTGTATGTAAGACCAGAGACCTGGAGAGAGGGCGGCTGCAAAAAATACCCTTTTTTTCCAGGATTTGCACCGGTCCTAATGTTCCTTCCCCGGCGGCAGCCTCCACTCGGCGCATCCCTCTGGCGGGGACTTCTCCCTGCCGCCCCGCAGCCCAGCTCCGTCCTCAAACCCGCCCGCCCTTTCCTCCACCGAAATATCTTCCCAGCGAAATTTTGCGTTTCGGCAGCTCCGGGGCTGAGGTCTGTGGGAGAAACGGATCCCACGAGTGGGCAGCGGCTGCGTGGAAACCCCGTGGGCACGGCGGGGGCTCGGCCCCCAGAGAGATTGGACAACCCACCAACCCACCCCGTTTTGTTGTTTTTTGTTTGTTTGTTTGTTTTTTAAGAGGAGAGGGGTTGGTTATTTATTTATTTATTTACTTATTTTGTAAAGAAATGAGCGATGGAAAGCTAAGCCGTTTCTTGCTAAGCCAGAATGAAAATGAAGGGGGTTTCTTGCGCATCTCTGCGTCCCACGATCATTGCCGTGAGCCAAGTACAGGCTCCTACATATGGGTAAGAGAAGTGCTCCCGCATCTTGGGGAATCGGGATAAAACAGCCTTCAGGCATGAGATGCGCCCATGGCGCCTGATGCTACAGTGTGTGTTCTACAGCAGGAAATGAACAAAATCTTCCGCTTGTAAAAAGATCAAAAAATCGTGAGAAGGTATGAGGTGTAGCTGAGCTTTCCCGTCGTGCTGCAAGCCTTCTTTTAAACAAGGCAGTTGCCAAGTTTCACGAATGTTTTCAACCCGAGCATAAGCGTGTGTGGGAAAATCACAGCTCTGCAAATAAGCCCTCTGTATTGGACGTGCTTGTGTGCTGTGCGTATGTGCATCTCTACGCACAGTAACAAAACGTGTGAGAGACGAACGAAGTTGAAATAAATAACACCGACCAATACTGAGCAGTGCTGTAGACAGGACCTTTTAATAGTTGAACACAATGATTGTTTTTATTAAGGCAACCTCTTTGATATTTTGCCGTTGAAAAGTAACAGGGAACTCGTCACATGTAAATCATATGAACACCGGGTAGAGGATGGAAATCTTGTAGAAAAACAACAACAGCAATAAAAAATAATAATAAAAGAAACACACCGCAAACAGAGACAATGTGTGGGAAGAGATTCAGGTTTACAAGGGAGCAGAGTCTTCTATTTTCGTTTCCAAATATCTCAACTGGAGACCCCGCAAGCTGTCTTAAAAACACGGGTCTTGTTACCAAGAACTTCTGAACCAAGGGAGTATTTCCAAACGTTAAAACGATGCATATTGGTCAACTGCATTGGCTTATGTAAGCGATTACCGATTGATTTCACACAGGGAGAGATTTCCCTGGATAAATTTGTATATTGATATAGATTTATACATTTATATATCGTAGTAGCTCCCTGATTCTAATTTCAGTAGGTGTGAAGTTGAGCAGGGAGGTAGGGGAAGAAGAACTGAGCACGAATTAAATTTGTAAAACGGGGTGGCCAAAGTGTTCACTGTTTCGAAGGGTTGTAAAAAAGAAACACGAAGGGGCAGCGGAACTACAAAGCCCTAAGGGGGACGTGCGACGACGCATAAAATGATCTCTGCCTCGAAACCGCGCGGGAGAGAGAGATCCTTGCAGCGGGAGAGAGAGATCCAGGAGGGCAGCGAGCAAAGCGGCAAAGCCAAACGTGCCCGAACGACACGAACTGGGCGGTGGGGGGCAAAACGCCGAATTTCACACCCACGCGCACATCCCCTTTCCCTCGCCGTCTGCAGGAGGGGAAGGGGCCGGCTCCCGTCGGCGGGGTCTCGGCGGTCAGCGCCCGGCGTCCCCCTCCTGGGGGTCGTCCGGGGGCCGTCGCAGGAAGCGCCCCACGGGCCCGTGGGGGCCCCCGCCGCCACGTCGAGGGGGAGGCGGCCGCGGCCGTCGGGGAGGTCGAGGCGCGCCCCGGCGCGGTGCAGCGCCGCCAGCGTGTCCAGGAAGCCGGCGCGGGCCGCGTCGTGCGCGGGGAGGCAGCCGGTGCGCGGGTCGGGGCGGTTGGGGTCGGCGCCGCGCTGCAGCAGCAGCTCGGCCACCCGCGGGCTGCCCAGCATCATCACCTGCGGGGAGGGAGCGAGGGAGACACGGCGTCAGCGGGCGCCCCGTCGGGAGGACGGCCGCCGAGACCCCCGCCCCGGGCAGCAGGCGGGGGTGGGCAGGAGGTGGGGAGGGGGCATGGACGGGCATGCAGAGGATAATAAGGATGATTAAATTATCCTTATCTCAACCCCTGACCCCTTTTCTTCCCCATCATAATTTCTTCTCCCCCCCCTCCCTTTGAGGAAGGGGAGTGAGAGAGCGGCTGCGATGAAGTTCAGCCGCCCATCGGGTGCGAAACCACCGCAGTCCCCGGGGCTGCGGGGCTGAGGCTGCACTTTCCTTTATCGGCTGTGTGCTGCCGTGGCCTGCATAAGCGCACACCGCTACTTGCAGAGATAAAATGAGGGATATGATATGCATGATTCCCAGACTATGTATTGCATGTCTATATATTCTGGTCCACATTGAAAAGAGAAAAAGAAAGGAAAAGACAAAAGGAAAAGAGAAGAGGAAGAGAAGAGAAGAGAAGAGGAAGAGAAGAGGAAGAGAAAAGAGAAGAGAAGAGAAGAGAAGAGAAGAGAAGAGAAGAGAAGAGAAGAGAAGAGAAGAGAAGAGAAGAGAAGAGAAGAGAAGAGAAGAGAAGAGAAGAGAAGAGAAGAGAAGAGAATATAGCATAACAATGTAATAATTACATTATTGTAATAACTGTACAAAAAATGTAATTATATTAATATAACAATATTATATATATAACATCACGGAAAAAATGGCATATAACATAAATGACAAATAACATAAATTGCATATACATTTACTCGTCAGAAATGTTACTAATATACTAATGAAAAGCGCAGCTCCACAGCCCATTAAACACGACTGCAGCTGGGCTGGGCGGCTCTCAGCCTGATTTGGCACTTCTTGGCCCTGATTTGGCTGCCTGCGTCTTTGCTCCCTTTCAGCTCTAGCTAAATGTGTGCTTCTTCTAGGAAGGAAGCCAGGAGGTACACAGGGCTAACTCACATTACTCTGCTGCTAAAATGACTCTGCAGCTGAAGGCAAAGCAGAAACTTCTGGAAAGGTTTGATCGTGCACCACTAAGCAAACAAGCAAGCAAACAAACAAGGAAACAAACAAAAAAAGTCACTTGGAGTTTTACTTCATGCATTTTCCTTGTGGATTTCAATGGAATTTTAACCTCTGTAAATTGAATTTTAACACTGTAGAAAATATCTTGAGACAACAGGTTCTTTTACTATTTTCTTTCTGAAAATAGTCCGGTTATGGAAGACTAATTTTTGGTTTGTTTACAATACAAGAGCGAAAATGCTTACGATTGTCATTATTTATAATTTTCTGTTTGTAGTTTTTCACAAAGACAGAATTCACATATCAGTCTGGCAGCCATTTTGAAAAGTTACTGTAAGGGAAACAACTCGGTCTCACTCTGAAATGAGGTGAAACAAAAAGATAAAATTAACAAACAAAACAAGAAAGGAGACCTTTTTCTCCTGGACTTTGAACCTAGAATAAAAACAAAACGAATTACTCTCTCGGTGGTTATTATCTCTTTCCATCTGCAACTTATTTTAGAAAAAATATTTCCTTTCACATATGAAGTGCAAAGACCAAAATGGCCGTTCAGCTTACCTGGTGAAACATTAAATATATCAGCTTAAACGATAATTCGAGAAAACCTCAGCACGAAATACACAGCTGCAGTTTAAATCACAGTGTATTAATTACTCAGTGAGCATTTAAAAAAAAAATCAGCTTAAATGTGTCTATAATACACTTCTATCTCTCAAAATCCATGGAAAGCCACTCCACTACACAGTGGTGCTTCTATCTATCAGTTCATATTTCTTCCACTGATTAATATTGAATATTAACAATACTAATAATAGTGACTATTAAGAGTACCTCGTTGCAAGTTACAATTTCTACTCTGTGACAATTTCTGCGGGGTCTCCTGTGCCGTTCTTTCGCACAGAAATACTAGCATAAGATCCCTGTTCGATTTCTTTGTGGAAAAAGGCTATACTTGAGTGAAAAAATATATATAGAGAGAGAGAGTTGATCAAAGTGCAGCCAACTCCCCGAACCCGTTCGGAAGCGGATTTGGCGGTCCCACTTCTCTTTTCAGATACCCTCTGGCACAATTCGTTTGCCTCCGGCGGCGCCCTCTAACCCTCCCGCAGCCTCCCGCAGTGGCGAGCCGTCGGGCGGGCGCGGTGCAGAGCGGTGCGGAGCGGTGCGGAGCCTTCACCCCGCGGCCCCTCCGCCCGCGGCCCCGGGGGTGGGTAAAGCGGCGGCAGTGCCCCCGCCCAGCGCCCCCCGTCCCGCCCCGGGCTCCCTACCTGCAGCGGGGTCCTCCCGAAGGAGTTGGTCCCGTTGGGGTCCGCGCCCGCCTCCAGCAGCGCCCGCACCTCCGCCAGGTCCCCGCGGGCGGCGGCACTGCACAGGCGGTCCCCGGGGGGCTGCCCCGCGGGGGCCCCTCCATCGCTGCCGCCGGAGATAGCACAACCCGCGCCCCTGGATGTCCACCCTCGAGTCTCAGCTATTCCTCCTCCTCCTCCTCCTTCCTCCTCCTCCTCTTCTTCCTCCTCCTCCTTCCTCCCCCCTACCCCAGGACCCCAGCCAGGGCCCCCTCCCGGGCCCCGGGGCGGTGTCGGGGGTGGGGGGGGGGGGGGTTGGCGAGCAGCACGGGAGGTGCAGCCCCTGGCTGCTGCGGGTGAGCCCGCGGGGGACTGGTGGCACGGGTGGGGGTCGGGTCCCCCTTCGGTAAAAGGTTTCTCCGACCCCCCTCCCCGGCTCGGGCAGGTGGGATAACGCCGCGGCTATCCGGCGTGGGACACGGAGGAGGAGACCCGACGGGGCGGAGGGAGGCCACTGAGCGACGGCTGGGTTTGTCTTCTGCCTCCGGGTAGGGGAAAAGGGGTGCCCTGCCCCGAGCCCCTAGGTAGCGTGGGTCTGGGGTCTTCCCCTCCGCCCCGCCGCCGGCAGGGAGCGGGCAGCCCGGATGAGGAAGAGCTCCGTGCCCCCGCAGGAAGTCCGTGATCCATCTAGTGGCACCCGGCAGAAGGGGACTGCTTCGCCCCGGCCTCCGCAAAAGCGTCCGTGGGGAGGGAGACCCGCGGCGGGACCCTGACGGGACGGGGCGCTGCTACAGCCCCTCAGCCAGCGGCTGGGGACCGGCATCTCCCGGCTGCAGAGCAGACCCCAAAAAATAAGCACCTGACTCAACCCGCCTTCCTCCCTCCCCTTTGTCCCTGCCGGACAAAGACGCTCCTGCAAAGGGGCTCCCGGGACCCCACACCTCACTCCCGCAAGAGACCCCGCCGTCGGGGGGGAGCCTCAAGGCGCCCCGGAGCCCCTCCAGACCGCGGGCGGACACGCGTGGAAGGGAGATGAAGGAGGAGATGCAAGACAAGGCTCCCACCTCCACGCAGAGCCCCGCGGGGAGTGGGGAGACCCCGAGCTGCCGCCGAGGTCTGGCAGGGGTATACTCCAGAGAAATGGGTAAACACAGAAAACAGATTAAAGAAGCTCTTTTTTTTTTTTTTTTTTTTTTTTTTTTTTCTTTTTCTCAATGTCAGTTCCCTAATCTCCTCTTTTTGGTCGCAGAAAAACCGTGCGACCACCGGTGCCCGCCACGCAGTAACACCTCTGTTCCCCTCGGCACTAACCCGGCCACTCCGCCCGGGCACAATGTGGGTTTTTGGCGAAAAAAAAACCGAGATTTTACCTCCTTACAGGCCAACGTCCGCGCATGGACGCAGAGAAATAAGCATCGAATTACCCCCATCTCGGGCCACGCAGGGGATCGTGGAAATTTCCACACCGGGGCCGCAGCGCACGGTGCAGGGGCTGGCAGCCACACGATACAGAAATAAAATAAGAAAGAAATCCACCAACATGGTTTAAAAGTGTTTTCTTTTTCTTTTTCTTTTTTTTCCTTTTTTTCTTTTTCTTTTCCTTTTTCTTTTTCTTTTTCTTTTTCTTTTTCTTTTTCTTTTTCTTTTTCTTTTTCTTTTTCTTTTCTTTTCTTTTTCTTTTTCTTTTCTTTTTCTTTTTCTTTTTCTTTTTCTTTTTCTTTTTCTTTAAGTCCATGAGGCCAAAGAAATTAAGAGGAAAGTATCCCCCATTCACAGGCAACGTGCCGCCCTGACGCCTGCTCTCTGCCATTTTGTGGCACAGGCATGAAAAGACAAATTCAGGGGGCAGCAAAAAAGCAAGCAAGCAAACAAACAAACAAAACCTCGGTTACACCTGTCAAGTGCCTTCACATTTTAAGTCCACACTGAGGCACAGCTGGGCTGCATGTTGCCGTTGGGTGATCTCGATTTCTGAGAAATGCTGCTGATAATGGATTTTAATTACTCGTGTTTGTGTATAAAATATCTTGCATGCGTGTCTTTCCGCGAATATTTAAGTTTAAAGCATCTATGCTCGCACACCAATGTATTTGTAAGTGAAGAAATTGCTGGGGGAGTCAGACGGCCTGTATGCATCTCTGCGTCGTCTGATAAAACTACTAAAATCTGCGAAATTGCAGGTTTATGTCAAACATCAAATACGGCCCCGTGCTAACGATACTGACCCTCCAAATGATCTCATCAAGCTTCTAGACCATAAAAATTACATGGTTGCAACTGCTATTACTAAAATCATATGATGTTTCTCCCACAAATGTAAATCCTCTTTTGCACAATTCTGGTACCAACAAATGACCTCAAATTAATCAAAACACTACAACATACTGTCATTTCCGAAGTGAAGGAAATAATCTCTGAGTCTGGGTGAATGTATTTTGAAAACGACTCTTGCATTGTGCTTACATCTTGGGGAAAGGGAGGAGAGGCCACCCCCAAATAAGCCACCCAAAATAATGTTACTGCAGAAATATGTTCCTGAAGGGGATTAACAGATCTACCTACATTAAATAGTCTCCCTACCTTCCATTTCTCCCCCTATTTCTTTTTAAAGCCATTGCTCAGCAATACAGATCTTCGACACTGAAAACAGATTCATTTCCATACCATGCTATGGGAATCCTGAGAATTGTTCTGAGATGTTTTGATAATAGCAAACAACACGGAGAAAGTAATTTTCAGCTACCAAAAGCAGCCATCTTATGCCCTGTTGAAAGTTAACCAAGCTTAATTTTTTCTCTTTTAGCGGAAAAAAACACCATCGTCGCTGAAAACAAACCAAATAAAAGCCAAACAAAATCGATAACAACAGCACACACTAACACACAAAAGCCACGTACTTCCAAACATTTACTTTAATTATTTTATGCTCTAACAAGTATTTTGTTAATAAGTTTACGGGTTACTCAAAAGCCATAAAAAGACAAACTATAAAGAACACAACACTGGCATTCTCTCACCTGTAAATAGGCGAAAAAAAGTACAAGAAAGGCAGGAGTGGGAATGCGATGGAAAGAATGCATGGAAGTAACCTGATTTACAATAAGGAAAAAAATTAAAAATAAAAATAAAACTGAACAAAAAAAAAAAGTTTGTTCAGATCTATGCTAAAAATGAAACCAAGCTGAAGAATAGAAATGGTTGAACAGTATTCTTCCACTTCTCCAGTTAAAATCTCGGAATATATGCACATATTGGGTAAGAGCAATAAAATCTAACACCTTAATTTTAGACCTTGAGAAGTTGTTCAACAGAGGATTTTTGTTCATAAAAGATGAGATGAAAAACATCAAAAACACCACCGACAAAGAAATACATGTGAAAGTAAACTTTTTTTTGCTGTTTTCCAATTTGTAATTGATTCGTAATTAATTTTCCAATTGATGTAAACTTAGGCACAGCATATTTCTAAATGTGATCCTCTGCCCTAGATGATGTGAAAATATCCTTATGCATATGTTTCTTATACAGACCCCCCCCACCCCAAAAAAATAAAAAAAAAAATAAAAAAAATCTGTCCTTCATTCCTCCATTTTGAGATATGGAGTCATCAGAAAGTGAAATAAACTAATAGCTTCACGTAACCATCTCACAGTCTACAAAAAGTAATTAGGTATCTGTCATGTAAAACATTCCCATCATTAAAAAACAAATAACAAAGCAAAGACAAATAAATAAGTACACACCCGCACACACAAAAGCAAAGCAAACAGGCACAATCTTTTTACACTGTCTTAAGAAATAGGTGTCGATTTTTCCAAGAAAAATAGGTCACTGCGAGGACAATTTTCTGACAGGGTGCATACACTTAGCTGTGTTCCTAAGGACCTACATAGTGCAGGTCCCTGCATCGGACACACTCGGGGGTCAGAAGCAGCTCCTTCGACACTGCTTCAACTAAAGGAGCTCTCTCTCTCTCTCCCCTACTGCCCGGGAAATGTTAAAGCTTGCTGTGTTCTATCTATCTAATTAAGCAATTTTATTTTGAACAATCCTAGAGAAGAGGAACCGACTCTCTAAATAGAAAATAAGGGTAAAAGGAGGCTAGTTTTAAATCGATTACTTATGAAACACAAACTTTTTATAAACTTTTATAAAAAGATTAAAAAAAAAAAAAACTTTTTATAAACCCGAACTTATTTTCCCCCTGAAATATATTTCCATCTTATCCGAATATGAAGCCACCATCTTCCTGCAAAGAAAGTTCCCGAGGACTGTGTGCTAGGTGTTCACTGTCTCCAAGCCGCCAAAATGCTTATGTGCTCCTTAAGTGACTGTAATACTATTACTTTATATGTTGGAATCACCGGGATTAAAGAAAAGTGAAAATCTCGTCTTTGAAAAACACATACCCTTGTCTTAGCTCCCCTTGTATGCTTTGGAATCTGCTTTTCAATAAAGTTCAGTGACTATTCTAGACCTAACTAGCATTTTAGGAGACCTTGATCTCCCTCAAGAGAAACAAAAAGAAGAAAGAAAGAAAGAAAGAAAGAAAGAAAGAAAGAAAGAAAGAAAGAAAGAAAGAAAGAAAGAAAGAAAGAAAGAAAGAAAGAAAGAAAGAAAGAAAGAAAGAAAGAAAGAAAGAAAGAAAGAAAGAAAGAAAGAAAGAAAGAAAGAAAGAAAGAAAGAAAGAAGTAGAGTTTATGGCAAGTGTAGAAAAAAAATAAAAGTAAAAGACGAAAAAAGAAAAAAACAGATGCCACACTGCTTGATCCTTGAAGTTGTTTTTTTTTTTTTTTTAGTTATTAATATATATATTTTGTCCTTTCTACCTCGCATTTACTGTGAGATAAACAGCACCTTGCATATTTATGTTTTACACTCGACATTCGTGCTTTTCAGGGTCAGCCAGAGTTTGTGGTTTCTTTTTCATCTATTTCGTGAAAAAAATCAGAAATTAGGCCTACTAAAAATGCAAGAAACTAGGCATTTTAGGGTTAAAAAGAAAACTAGAAATTGATTCTGATTTTTTTTTTAATTTACTATCACCACACTTGATCGTCAGAAAGCGCCGAGAGTGATTTAACAGGAGCTTGGAGCAGACACAGTGTGAATTGTTTTGTCCCCACACCTCGAGTCTAATAGCTTGAAGGGTTTATTTTTGTTGTTTGCCTTTAAGAAAAAAAAAAAAAAAAAGGAAAATCTCCTTTTTTTTTTTCGTAGGTATTTTCAGGCAATTATTTCCACTTTCCTTCTCTTCTCCCTCTGTCTTTCTGCATAGCCCCAGGCTGTGTTCTCGGTTAGAGAAGGGTGTGTGTTCCTCTGCGAGGATATTACAAAACAACCCTTAAATGCTCACCAAACTTAACAATCGCTTTATTTTTCATTATGTCTGTGATTGTACACAATGATGGAGGCCCAAGCTGCGCTGCGCAGATCCTCAGCAGCCCAGTTTTGCATGCCGAAATCAGGAAAAAGCCTTCCTCTCGCAGCACCCGAGCTCCGGGTGTCTCCGGAGGTCCTGCGAGCGTGAGTTTTAATTACCCTTTCCACCCCTTATTGTGGGTATTTATGTAACAGCGAGGGCAGGCAGAACAGGCCGGTGTATCTCCCTGTCGGCCGCAGCAGTGAAAAGTAAAACACGCTCGGGAAGCAGTGGCCATTTTCTCTCTTCAGGGCAATAGTTTATGTTCCTCGTTCGCTAGGAACAGTCTGCGAGGGGCGGTGGGGCTATTTTGGTTTGAGAGCAGCGCAGAGAAGCAGAAAAGAAAATATCTCGGGGGTCGGGGGGGAGAGAAGAGGCAGAAATAGGTCGTGGAGAGTTGTCAGTAACCTGCCGCGCTCAAAATAAATAAATAAATTAATAAATTAAAAAAAAAAAAAAAAGAGAAAGAAAAAAAAAGAGAAAACAACCCCGAGCATGCTGCCGGGACCGTGCAAACCTCAGTGCTCCCGGTGCAGCCCGATCGCTCCCAGCGGCCGCCACCGTCCCCTCCGCAACCCCACCTACCCCAGATCTCCCCCCTTTTTTCTGCGCCCCCCCCCCCCCCCGCCCCCCGGCGCTCCCCGGTCCCTACCCGTGCCGGGGGCTCCCGCGGCGCCTCCTGCGCAGGACGAGCCTGAGGGCGAGGCGCGGCGGCCCCCATCCGCGCAGCGCGGCGGCGACCCCGCGGAAGATGCGCCAGCCCAGCGCCAGCGCCAGGGCCAGGCGGCGGCGGCGGGGGCGCCGGCAGCGCACGGTGCACCTTATCCGGGGGGGCATGGGCGCCTGGCGGCCCCCGGCGGCGGGGCCGCGGCAGAAATACCTCCCCGACGGGGCCCCGACGGTGAGTCGGCCCTCTCACCCTCCATTCATTGGAGAGGATTTTTTTTTTCTTCTTTTTTTTTTCTTCCTTTTTTCCTCTTTTTTTTGTTTTTTCCTTTTTTTTAATTCTTTTCTTCTTTCTTATTCTTTTTATTTTCTTCTTTTTTTTCTTCTTTTTTATCTTCCTTTTTTCTTCCTTTTTTCTTTTTTTTTTCTTTCTTTTTCTTTCTTTTTTATTTTTTTTCTTTTCCTTTTGGCTAATTACGACTCCTCATTTCGCCTTACCTCCCTCCCTCCCTCCCTCCCCTTTCCCCCTGCCGTTAAACGCCTCCCATGATGATGATGATGATGATGATGGTGATGGCTCCCGCCTCGGGAGGCGGGCGGGCGGCGGGGGATGGGGCCGGGGGGGCGGCGGGGCTGCTCTCCCCTCCCACCGGCTCCCCCCGCCGAGCACGGCCGCCGATCGGTCCGCGGGAGGCGTCCAATCGCAGCCCTCTGCGGGCTTTCAAATAAAGCCTTGACGACATGTCCTTGCCTTCCCCCCCGCCCCCCCGCAACCACACCGCCTCCCGCTCCGCCTGGGGAGTGTGTGGGGGGGGTGATTTCACTTTTTTTTTCCTCCTTTTTTTGATTTTTTTGGGGGGTAACCCCGCGAGTGCCGCGCGGAGGGAGGCGTGATGCCGCCCCGCGACCCCCTGACCGCCCCCCCGGGGCCGCGGCCGGGTCCCGGCGGCGGTGGCTAGCGGATCCGTGCAGCTCTAGGGGCGCGGGCCAGCATTGGCCCGGGCGAGCAGCTATTTCCTCGTCACGTGGCCATTTGAATGCGACGCGGGGCCGTTGCGTAGCGGAGCGAAAAATAATTAAAAAAAAATTAAAAAAGCGGATCTCGTCTCCTCTCCCCCCCGGGCCGGTAACAGACACGGGTAATTAACTGCTTCCTCTCCGCCGCCCCCTTCCCCGGCCGTGTTCGCTGACACCGGCCCGCTTTTGCTTTCGGGTTGGAGGTTGTGATTTTGGGAAGCGCGGGGTGGGGGGCGGCCCGGGGGTGGGGGCAGCCCGGGGGGATGCAGCGCAGGGTTGCAACCTGCCGGCGCATCCCCTCGGGTGGGATGCAGGCGCCGCCGCCGGGCTGAGCTTGGGGTCCCCCATCGCCCCCGTCCCGTCCTAGCGGGGACAATCCCCCCGCCAAAAAAAAACCACCTCCCCCCCTCCCCTCCGGTCGCTGTGTTGGGGTTACCTCGGTGCGGAGAGCGGGGAGGGGCGGTGGGCTGGGAGGCTGCCGGTGCTACCGGAGCATCTTCGCCCTCCTCGGCACGGCTTGGCCCGGCTGGACACGGCACTGCACGGCTCGGCTCGGCTCGGCTCGGCTCGAGGGGATGGGGGTGCGCGAGGACTGCAGGGAGCCGCTGGGGATGGCCCCGGGCAGGGGAGGGGAGACAGCTCCGAATATATGCGAGTGGGACCCCCCCCTCTCCCCACCCCCACCCCCAACAAACACCTCCTTCCCCTGGCTGGACAAACAGAAATAACACCGAAAATAATGGAAGTTTCATTCTTCTGCCCCGGCACGGAGTAACCGTAACAATGCTCATGAAGAAGAGCCCGTAGCGCTTTTGCCTGGAGCGAATCCAATTTCGAGCCTGGGAAACGGGTGACTTAAATCAGCCATTTCGAAATGAAAGCGTCTCTTCGATAGATAGCGGGTTGTTGTTGTGTTGGTTGCTTTTTTTTTTTTTTTCTGATTTTTTTTTTCGTCCCCCCGGCGCACAAGGCAAAACCGTGAGAAGCGAATGCAACGCAACGCCCGCCGGGCTGCAGGGTGCAGGTGCCGGAGCGGCGGTGGGAGGACGAACGTGCACTTCGCTCAATAGAAACCCAAATACCCACCAACGCTGAACGCTTGGCCGAGCATCCATCCCACCTTGTCCGGCTCCACCGGCGGTGCCAAAACCGAGACGTGCGAGGCACTGAGCGCGGAGCTCTCGGAAATTTGCGTTTCTGCTGCTGTGCGCTGCTCACAACCGCTGTCGTTTCCAGGGGGGCTCGCAGCCCCGCAGCCAGTGCCGGTGAGGGAAGACGAGGCGACGGTGGAGCTCCCGCAGCCGAGCCAGCCCTGGGCCGGGGAAACCCTATCCGCCCCCGGTGAGTGTCCCCCGCAGTGAGCAAGGGGTCCAGACCCAGGCGGTGAGGCAGATTTATGGCAATTAGGCACTTGGCGCTGCTGGGTTTTGAGGGAACTTTTGGCAGTGTAAGGAGGGCAACCGAGGGGAGTTGATTATTTTTTTTCCCCACCGATTTTATGCGATACTGTTGGGTTTATAACTGATGTTGTTGTCGTTGCTATTTCACGATCCGTAATGGAAATACTCTAATAACACGTAACGGAAATGGTTTAAATCAAATTCTGGTGCTCGGCGAAAACGACCTTTTAAATACGACCTGGTCTAGCTGAGGTTGGAGGAGCAGCTCATTAAAACCTTACTATTCGTACGAAGGGAGGTCGCCAGGCTCTAGCCTTGCCCTAAATCCATGCCCGGGCTGCATCCCGCCCCCCCTCCAGCTATTGATCACCCTCCAGCCCAGCGCCCGCCGCCCCCCGCCCGTCCCCGTCCTCCGCTGCTCGTGGCTGCGCTGTGCGCCCAGAGGTAGAGCGGCATCATCCCCCGCCGCGATTTTAAAAAATATTCTCTACAAAAATATACGCATATAATAAACACCCTAGGCAATGCTTAACTAAACAAGTGTAGATAAAACGTAACGTGAGCTTTTCGTGAATTTTTACGCGCGTAAAAATGTGGTCGTAATTTAGCGCGAACGTGTTGCATACAAAAAAATCAACGATAAGGAGATACGCAGGCTTGATAGACAATCAAAACGTTTTTATATATACATATGTGTGTGCTTATCTTTTTCCGAAATGGAGACGTTAAATAGATAAACGGCATAACCACGCATTTATAAAATGTCAACTTACACGAAGAAATTATAAAGCAGGCATTGCATGAAATTATGTTGTCGCGAATGGCGTATTTTAATAAATTACATTAAGTTATATAAGCATATATATTATCCTTACTGTTTATGCATAAAAGAGGTGGAAACAATGAATGCACATCGAAGAGAAACCTCTTTTTGCCTCGGATTCTTCACGGGTAGCTCGACGAAGTGCACAGGGTTTACGCCGGGGTGTGAGGTCGGAGCTGCCTCGCCGCTCTGTCTCGCTGCCCTCTCCGTGACCAGCTCCGGGGCTGTCGCGCGTGGGAGGTTCACGCGAGTCTTTCCCACGCCTGTGCAGCCGCAGAGACAGGCATCAGTCCTCAGGCGATTAATCTAGCTCCCCCCGCTCCACCCCACTCCTCCTGCAGGAGCAGAGTCGTTGTATTGTCTTTCGGCTCGGTTGTCTCTTCAACGAGTGTTCCTCTTTCAGGCAGGTTGGGGAAACGCTGGGGCCGAGCCTGGACGTACGATTTTTTAATTTTTAGCTACGTGACGCCCTCGTTTTGCAACAGCCATGATTTCTTGCAAAATATCGTTAAGCTTGCAGTAGCTCAGGGAAGGTCACCTGCACGTATCACGTCAAGCAAGGGCGGCATCGGGCTTGCAGAGACACAAATCGCTCTTTATTTTCTCCTTCCAGGTCCCATGTTTACTAACCTCATGAGAGGAGCCACGGATGCGCCACGGGCCCATGCACAGACATGTACAGCACCTTACGTGGTTTTAAGAAGGTATTTGCCAAAGCCTTAGTTTCCCACTGTTTTGCTAGGGAGAGACAGAGTCCAACGCCCCCGCTGCCCTATTTTACTTAAAGGAGACGGGGGAAGGCGCCTCGCAGTTTTGGGCAAAGGGGTCTGCAGCGCGAGCGGGGGACCCGGAGAGGGAGGGCAAACACGACGCCCAGCCATGACACGAGGTCTTGATTGTGCCATCCGTGCGGCTTTATCCTTCATATTCATCTTCACAGTGTGCAAAAGGGAGAGAGGGGAGGGCAAAGCACGGAGGCGCGCAAAGCACGGGCGGGCAAACCCCCGCCGAACTTCGCCGCCCCGGGCGATAAATTAGGGAAGGGGTCCGTCCGGGGGCTGTCGCAGGAAGCGCCCCACAGGCCCGTGGGGGCCCCCCGCCGCCACGTCGAGGGGGAGGCGGCCGCGGCCGTCGGGGAGGTCGAGGCGCGCCCCGGCGCGGTGCAGCGCCGCCAGCGTGTCCAGGAAGCCGGCGCGGGCCGCGTCGTGCGCGGGGAGGCAGCCGGTGCGCGGGTCGGGGCGGTTGGGGTCGGCGCCGCGCTGCAGCAGCAGCTCGGCCACCCGCGGGCTGCCCAGCATCATCACCTGCGGGGAGGGAGCGAGGGAGACACGGCGTCAGCGGGCCCATACGGGGGCTCCGCGGACCCCTGGGCTGCGTTTTATCCCGCGCACCCCGTCGCGCCTTCAGGCTAAATCCGTGTTGTACAGGGGTGCGGAAAAAAAGCACGCCGGAGGACGGTGTCGGACAGGTATTTCTGGTGAAATGCTGCACCGACATTTTGTAGGGGAGAGTTCTGCAAGCGCTGGCAGCATGTCCTACGTATAGCTCCTGGCATTATTCCTGTTTCGTTTTATTTTTAAAATTTGTGAAGAAGCTGTCTAGAAGCACATCGGAAATTAACTCGGGTTTATAAATCTAGTTTCTGTTGTTCCTCCAGGCGCTACCTCTGTCTGTACGTTCACGGGACTGTAAAATGGGTGCAGCCAGTCCCCCAGAGAGTGCTAGCTGTGTACCTGCAGTGTCTGCTGGGCAAGGCTCTCACACCCGGATGTTTCTGCTCGTCACTTAATACACCGTGAGAACAATTATATATATATATACATACATATAATATATATGTATAAACAGAATAAATAAATATTATAAATATATTATACATACCATACATATTATACTTATTTTATATATTATATATTAAATAATGTATAAATTATATATACATGCATTTAAACAGTATATATATGTGTGTGTATATATATATGTATGTATTATTCCGTGGGAAAGAGGAAAAAATAATAGGCCTTTAGAGCAGAACGTGACGATGAGACGGAGGGGCAAATCCTTCTGAAAAGGTGCCTCGTTACTTTTTATTACATGCTTATTGCGAGATGAGCATTAAAGCTCTCGGTTTTGAGTCATCCTATCTCAGTTGGTTAAAACAAAGTCCGGGGTTGCTGAAACTAAAACCTCTCTGTTGCGGCCGTTGTAGGCTTTCGCAGTTCCACAAAGGCGACGGGAACCGCGGTGCGTCGCCGGCTGCACAGCCGCCGAGCGCGGCCGTCGGGGGGCGGCCGCCGCCGGGACCCCTGCCCCGGGGCCGCCCCCTCGCCCGCCGCTCCCTACCTGGATGGGGGTCCGGCCGAAGGAGTTGACGGCGTTGGGGTCCGCCGCGCCGTCCAGCAGCTCCCTCACCCGCTGCACATCCCCGCGGGCCGCGGCGTTGGACAGCTCGTCCGCCGCCGCGCTGCCCGCCCGCTGCGCCATGCCCCGGCGCCGCCCGGCCTCACATCGACCGCCGCGGCCGCCGCACGGCCGCGATGCCGGCCCGCGGGGGGCGCCCTGCCCATGGGCGCGCCCGGCTCCGCGCCCGCACCCCCGGGGCGACGGCGCCCGGCAGCCCCCGGCCGCCCCCGGCCCCCGCCGCCTCCGCCGTCGAGCCGCCTGCGCGCTGCCGTCGGCGGGGCCACCTCCACCTGCGGGGCCGCGGTCAGCGCCGAGGCGGCCCGCCGCTTGTTTTCTCCCCGCAGCCGGGGCCGCTCCGCCCCGGACCGCCCCGGACCGGCCCCGTCGGGCTCCGCCTCGCCCGGCCGCTGATGTCAGCGGCACCGCGGCGGCCCCGTCGGGGCGAGGCGGCCAGCGGGCGGCGCGGTGCTGCGCGGTGCTGTGCGGCCGTGCGGCTGCCCGGGCTGCTCCCCGCTGCCGGGCCGGGTGGGCAGGGCGCTCGGCGTGTCCCGTCTCCTCACTCCTTCCACCTTTTTTTTTTTTTTTCCTGCTTCTCCCTTTAGGGCAGCGGCGTTTTCGCTTGTGCCTGAGCAAACCGTGAGGATAAGGACTCCGGGATAAGCGTTGGTTTGACGCAGATGCCCGTCAGGACGACGGGGACCGCGGGGTGATGTCAACGACGGAGCCGCTCCCGCATCGCGTTCCTCCGGCTCCTTCTCCACACCTTGCCTCCCCGTCCTTTCCGGGCACCCACGGCCACCGGAGGCTCGCTCCACCCTCCTAAGGTAAACGGCAAACCCTTCCGAGCTTTCCTCAGCTCGCACAGCCACGGGCGACAGACGACGTGCAGCGACGCACTGAGCACGCCGACAGGAGCGAGAGGCGGCTGCGACTCCATTTCCCCCCTGAACTCTCAGCATTGTATATATACATTTATATTAAATAAAAAACCAAGCCGGGACTTTGAACCCTCCCTCCGCACAAACTCCGCGCAGCGCGGACGAGGCCTCCCTCGGCGCGGCCGCGGCCCCGACCCCGCGCCCCACCCAGGGACTCCCCCCCCGGAGCGGGGTCGCGGCGGGGCGGGGGGCTCGGGGCGGCGGCAGCACCACGGACAGCTCTCCCCGGCCGCTGCCCCGCTCCGGCCGGGGCGGGGAAGGGAAGGGAAAGGAGGGGCGGGCACGGGGCGGGCCGGGGGGCGAGGGTCCGTCCGCCCCGTCCGTGCTGCGGGGGGCTCGGCACGCCGCCCCGCTCCCGCAGCGAGACCCACTGCTCGCGGGGAGCTGAGGCCCGAGGGGTCTCCTCGCCGTGCGAGGGTACCATGGGGAAACGAGGAGAGAGAGGAAGGAGCCCTTGCTGCCGTCGCTGCTGTCGCGACAGGGAGCTCTCTCCTCCCCTTAGTGCACCGGAGACAGGCAGGCAGAGCCTCTAAAATCATTATCGTGAGAGGTTTTCCACAATTCCGCTCTGCACCTGCAGCCTGCGTTTCTCAATCCTCCTGCAGTCATGCTGCCCGTATCTCTACTCGAAACAGCTATTATCAGAACAGTGACATTTCTTCCTTGGCCTAATACCTTAGAAGAGCATAGCTATACTACTATACTATCAAGAAAGCTCTCTGTTTTGAGTACCAGACAGTGCCGCTGATTTCCACCGATAACAAACAGAAGGTGGCTAACGGGTGTAGCCAATGAAAACTGTCTGTGTAAAGTCTTCAGTTTGTCTATGGTTTTATTTGCAGTGAGTGGCATGTTCCTCTAATTGAATCAGCGCCAAATCCTGTTTCTATGCGTTCACACTGACTGTTATTTCTACATTCAGATGTGTAGGAACGAGTAAAGTTCCATGCACGACAAAGAGCTTCTTGATATTAAGAGTTGCTCTCGCTAAATTATTGAGCGCTTGTACATAGTTTACTGATTTCCCGATGTCCTCTTTTTTTTTTTTTTATTATTTTGATCTCTTTCCGTCTTAGTGGATTTACACTCAAGCGTTAGGTGCCGTAAAAATACAAAAATAAAGATATTTCAGACTTCTATAATCAAAAAAAAAAAAAAAAAGAGTTAAATCTATATACCCCGGCATCTAGACCACTTTACAGTGCAGCTCCCAAGTAGTGAATGGTATAGCTAAGCTTTAAAAAGACTTCAAACTAATTTTGACAGCAGCAGAGTGAACAGCGCAGTATTACAGAATCAGCTTGGTAGAGACAGAATGCCGATCCCAGCCCTCAGTTAGAAGGCAGATATACACTAGTGACAGAGAAAGGATTTTGACAATGTTTTGCTGCCAATGACGAGGTTCATCCATAAGGTAATAAAAACCAGTCCATTTCTAAAGGATTCGTGCACCTAGTTTGTGCAGGGGATGCCTTTTTTTTTTTTCTTTTTTCATAAAAATAATGAAAATCATCTGTAAAGAAACACAGATTTTCTACTCGTGTTTTTAAATCTCTTGTTACTCCAAGGCTATGTGGTAGATAAGATGCTCAAAACCAAAAACCTTTCTTCACATTGCTCTCCAAAGAGGCTGGGATTTCTTACAAACCTCAAGAAGCAACGTTGTCAAATATTCGTGAATAAAAAATAAGGCATATTTGGTGATTTTTCCAGAAGTTCAGGAAAAAATAATAATAACAAAAAAAATAAAAAAAATCCACCACCTCACACTATCAGAGAAAGGCAGTATACACTCAAAAAAAATGTGCCTATGCAAATTCATAAATGCTTACTCTCCGGACCAAAAAGTGGAAACCCGTCCATGAGAGAAAATACGACACACCACTTGAAAACAGCCTGGCTTTGGAGCTGGAATCTCAGACAGTGTTCTCCTTCTGCTTTAAATATGCTGTTGCTAGTGGAAAGACAGTTTCACTGCCCAATCAGTGGCAGCTTTCAGGGTTTTTACACTCTTTGAAGTGCCTTCTTCCGGTTTCAGAGTTAATTGTGCAAGATTAAATTGTGCAATCATGGCCTGGCAACGATCTGTAAGGGAGGCATTATGCCATTCGCAACTGTATTACAAATGTGTGCTGCAGGCATTTTAAATATCCATATAAACCTTGACAAAACATCTTGGCAAGAAGACATACCTCACAAGCACTACGGTGATACCAATTTCTACAGTCAAAAGGAAAAAAGAAAAATGTTGTGAGATTCAGGAAGATAATTGTTACTATGCATAATGCACAATCAGCTCAATATTACTCAAAAGGAGCTTACCACAAAGGAAAATATTACTTACAGAAAAATGTCATAGATTTCACTGATTAATGGTCTTGAAAAACTTTGTTTTATGACGTGAGCAAACAGCTCAGTGCCACGACAAAATGCAGTTTAGTGCAGGCTACAGAGCTTTGAATTTTGAAAAACTTGTCAATAAAGTTATTCTGCAGTAAAACCTTAATGTGCCTTGTACTGATAAAGCAGGTGTGGAAGTTAGTAAAAATTACCATTTTCAATTCTGTCACTGTTTTCACAGGGGATAATAAACAGAATCACACAGAATCACAGAATCATCTAGATTGGAAGAGACCTTCAAGATCACCTAGTTCAACCTCTGACCTAACACTAACAAGTCCTCCACTAAACCATATCACTAAGCTGATCACAGACTGCTGTTGGAAATGACCAAAGATGTCTGCTGAGAAGAATGGAGCAAGACGGCTTAAAAAGACTATTCGGGGATATCATCACTTGGGCTTGAAAACAAAACAAAATCGTGCAAAATAAGAGAATAAGTGGGAAGTTTAAAAAATCCTCCAGCTCAGTGATAACACTACTGTAAGAGCAGCAGGTCTGCTTACCTTTAAATGAAGGCAACCATTCGGTGCTCCACTCAGATACTACTTGCTGGCAGCAGTGAGACTTAACCTTAGCAGGGGTGAATCTGGCTTTGTAAAAAAGTCTCTTTCCTCCTTGATTTCTTCTGCTTGGTCTGGCAGAAACTAGGCTAGTAATCACTGGGCAGGAAAAAAAATAATTACCGGATTTGTCACAGATTAGCTTTCACCCTTTAGGGAGTTATGTTTGGAGCAGTATGTTCTGTTCTTCCCTTGCTGGGTCTGTTTCTTTGGGAAAGGGGAAGATAGACACCACTGGTGACTTAGCATTGCTTGTGTAGATGGAAATAAACATACAAATAGATGAGAACAGAGAAACATGGGTTCTGGATTTCTTCCAAGTGGAAGTAAAAGCACGAGTTCCAATTTAATTTTGTCTCTTTTTAGCAGTATTGACATGAGTTTGGAATTTGACTTTTTTTTTCCCCAATTGTTCTTTATGCATTCTTTCAAACAATGTGGACCCAAGCACTGCAAAACCCTGCATAGACACAAGCCCAGCAATTTCATGGCTATTTGCTTAGCTGTGCTTGTGATGAACTCCCTGTGTGCTTTGCAATTCTTACTGAAGGTGTAAATTTTATAGGTTCAGTGAAGGAGAGTTTTAAACTTGTTCCATGTGAGGTTACCACATTGGATATGCCACTTGCTTTCCTGGGGATCTTCAATGAGACGTTCTCCCAGAATAGCTGCATCAGTGGTAGTGTAGGTACTCAGCCTAGAAAACAAATCAATGCCAGAGAGCTGTAAGCAACCAAAGCATATGCAGATTTCTATGTACCCAAAGGTTTAGCTGAATACAGAGCCAGGAATGCGGAATCCAGGAAACAGTCAAGATAGGCTATCACATGCCCAGCTTGCTTTTGTGGCATCTGTGTACCAGTACAGCTTGGAGTCTAAGCAATCATGCTCGTCTTCCATTGCTTACCTATAGGGCACTGAGAAAATCTCCATCTCTGTGTCTAACTTAAATGTGTAAGGGTTGTGCTCATAGGCCTGTAAGACAGAAGGAGAAAGGCTGCTGAATTTGTGACCTGCTTGAAATACATAAAGCCACATGCCAAATGGTGCTGTGCACCCCATGCACAAGCTTTGCCTTCTGCAGTTTCAGGGCAGTCATTTTTATAGTGTCTGAAGAAGGCTGTGAGTCAGGTAATGTGCAAACTGAGAGCTGAACTGTGCTTAACACATCAGGCACAGCAGCTGTCTTCCACAATCAGTAAGTAGGTTACTAAATTGCATTAAATTCTCACTGAGCAGGTCTTTAATTAAACTTTTAATACAGTCCTCAAGCATATGCATATGGAGTTACATCATTAATGACAACTCTTCTCTTTCAGCTTTAATGTGTCTATCAGATCTGATTGGAAAATCACAATAGTTTTTTCTATTTGATAGAGCATGCTGTAGTTGAGTTTAGCTGCTAAAGGCTACTGATTTTCTCACCACAATTTAGCTGCATACGAGGTAATGCTGGGAATCTGTAGGTTCAGTTTAGTCTTGCAGTTAGTTATCATTATCAGTTATTGTAGCTCTATAGTTATGTATTTTTATCACCACAAAGAAAAAAGGAGAAAGATTTCTGAGATACAGGCAACTCACACTCACAAGGATATGAATTATTCTAAGTAGTGGGGTTGGGGGTGCACTTAGGTGAATTATTCCAACATACAGAAATCTTGGAATATGAAATTTTAATTTCCCTTAGTCCGTGGACACCAAGGTCTTATTACATTCTCCATTTTTTTTATTCAATCATATTGCCAGCTGATCGCAAAGAGAGTTTTGCTAGCTGAGAGTGCAGTGAACGTTTCTGGATTTTTCACTTGGTAGCTGCGCCTGCCTTACCTTTGAGAAAGTAACACAGGGAGGGGAGATAGGGGGTCAAGACATATTTTAAAAGCTGACCTGCAAAGAATTTGTGTTAAATCAGTTTTGTCTTGCTTTTGTAAAGTCCCTGAATTTTTGAGGAAATGAAAAGCACTAGGAGTTTTCATTCCCTTTAACCCACTCTCCTTTGTAGATCATCTTGAAAATTAATTATCAGGAGTACCATGCCTGATCTTCCTGAGCTGGCTGACACACTACTGGGAATGCAAGAAGCTGGATGCTGTTCACCAGCTATTATCACGCCCAAGCCAAGAGTCACCATATAACATGATTCAGACTATCACACTTTAAAACCCAATTTTTTTTGGTGACCTTTACCTTACCTATTAATTATATCAATTGCTAGGGTGATATTTTCAAACAGTTGCAAAAAGCTAAGATCTTTCTTCTACCTAATCACATAAGCCCAGACACTGGGGCTATCAAAAAGCAGGAAGCAGGATAGTGTTGCTCCCTGGACTGGCCACACTAAGGTGCTCAAAAATTCACCAGAGTGGTGGGGAAGTAGTTTGACTTTAACCACAGCATTGTTTCTCCAGAATATTCATTAAATGCTAGAAATAATTGTAAGTATCATACAAGAGATGAAAAAGCATAGGGTGAAGTTTTAGCTTCTGTACAGCTTGCACTCTGCTTTTGAATATGAACTATTTTGCTCTCCATTTCTTACCAGATTGTTTTAAAAGTATGTATTAGAGCTGCAGGCTTTGCTGCCACACTGACAATAGGCAGCTCTGGAGGTAGAGTGAAGGGCAGAGGGATGAGTTTCGAGACTGACCCTGAATCACAGCCAAAATTCTGTGGGAGGGGAAAGTAATAGTAGTAGATCTAATTGAAGGCGTTCAGTATTTTTTGTACAATTAATGGTTGGATGATGTTTAGCTTTAGAATTTCTTTACTATGCTGCCTTTTTTTTCTTTTTTCTTTTTTTTTTTTTTTTAAATTTACAGTACTGTGCCCAGCATGCCTTATTGTCCAGTTAGCTTGTTTGCAGCTTATTTTGCAAGCAAAATAAGCTTTGGTAAAATACTGAATGCCTAATATGTGTAAAATATCTGCCCATGCAAACATGTACTCTGAGAGCTTGTACTTACTGCTGAAATGTTTATGTTGCATAAATCAGACACGGCGAAGTCTTCCCTACACATCTGAGATGTGTTTGGTCTCAGTCTATGGTCTGCTTTGTGTTTGGTGGTGTTTCTAGCTCATTTTTTGTGATTAGAAATACATTCTTACTACATTTTTTTGGACACGGTCAAAATGTCCTGTTCTATTAGTAAAATTATTTTCTGCTTGAATAATTTCAGGCAGAAATGTGTGTTATGATTAGGTCTGCAGACATAGCTGATGATGAAAGCAAACATCTCCCACAGTAAAATAAGACTGATCAGGCAATCAAATCCGGTATTACACGGTAAAAATATTTTAATCCTCAACGAAAATGTTTTCTATGCAAGAATCCCTAAGCTCAAAATTAACTTATAAAAACACTTCTACTGTTCTTAGCTATCATAATTAGTCATAAACAAGGAGATACCACACAGTCAGAAAAGGCCTACCGTGATACAGTGTTGGTTTCTAAAAGCACATGACCTTGGACTTAAGATATAGTAGGTTTATTTTTAACATGAGCACACAGATGTTTTCTGTAAACAGAGTAATGCAAGGGATTTACTTTGTAGTTTATCAAATGGTTACCAAAATGTGAGTAGGTGGAACAATAAGTGTGCTTTAATATCAAGTATTTTAGGACAAGCTTGGCCAAAATATTTTGTCTTGTCACAAAATATTTTAAAACTACTTCAAATTGATAATTCAGCAATGCTGGCATTCTTGTGGTTTGTATAATGCATACACAGACAGAACAAGGCATTTTATAGGACATGGATAGCTTAGGTGGTTTTAAATGATAAAGAGAGCGTGTTATGGTGTAGTGCAGAATGAAACTGTTTCCAAACCAGATCTCTTCTTCCTGTAAATTGTCCTTTTCTTTCAGACCAGATAAACTGTTAATGTTTCTGTCATTAAAACTTCACTTTGTCAGACTTCTTTTTTATTGTTTTGTTTTGTTTCAAGAGTAAAGTGTGTTAAATTTGTGTTGTGCTGCATTTCAAACTTCTTATATATGAAGTGTTTCCTACAAAAGCTTTGATAAGATGATGTAGAAGAACAATCCTGTTTAGAAATGTGGGATAAGTCATCTCTCTCCTCTTGCAGTGGAAGTGGCATCATGACGCTGGAGGGGCTATCTGCTGGGTGCCAGCGTAGTCCCCGCTGATTGCAATCTAAGATACTCTGTTAAAAATAGTCACCTGAGCATCCTTTTTTCTCATGCTTTTAAATTACAATATGGCTCTTCATATGCCTGTTCACCTTTGCTTAGATGCTACAGCCACTCTATCGCCCTGCTGTCCTTCATAAAATCCACCTTACTAATGCTGTTTTTCCTGGCTCTGAGGCACAGAGGGTGCTCAAAGTGGGGAGAAGGCCTCAGGTTCATCACTTTTCGTGGGCATGCGTATTTTGTGCTGCAATCCACAGCGGTTTGGGATGATTCGTGATGCTGAGCGAGTGCATGAGGGTTCCCTGTGCCAGGGGCAGGGGTCGCTCCTGAACCCCTCACTGCTCTCCTGCAGCAGCAGAAGTTGCTGATCCTGCCACCACGGCAGTGCGAACTGCCATCTGCACTGCGAGCTATCGCGCTGCTCTGTTTCTTTTGGGGGTGGCCCGTGATGGCTGCTATCACCACATTCGGGCATGTGTTTGCTTTGGAGTTACATATTCACGAGGGAGGTGATTGTCTAGAAAACACAGGTGTTTCGTTTTCTGTTGATGCTGCAGTGGCACTGTGCCCACCTGTCAGCTCCAGTGCACACTAGTTAGCATTCCTGTAGGCTCAGATGCCTCTAAACCTCAATGTTTGATATAGGAGTGGAACGTGATAGGAAATATTTGCTTCTGTTAAAAAAAAAAAATAAAATCTATATTAGCAATAATGTAAAACCTGTCTTGCTTTCTATTATTATTTTTTTCCCTTCCTTTCAGTTACTGTTTGCTGCTGCATTCAGTGCATCTCCCAGACTGTGTGCCATCTTGTAACGATCCCTAACATGTACTAATTCAGCACATCTGCTTGGTCACGCCCAACACTCTTGCTGCCCCCTTTAAGGACTACCACCTTACAGCTCCAGAGCCTTTCTGTCACTTCCTCAGCAAAACTGTGCAACATCAGGTGCAGGTTTCTGCATCTGGCAGCCCAGCTCCCTGTGCAGAGGCAGACTGTTAGCACCACAGCCTGAGGCTGCCTGTCTGTTGTTCTTTTTTTTCTGTCACCAGGCTGGCAGCAGCCTTCCCGGCTGGACCCCAGAGCAGTGACTGCAGGCAAAAAGCCTGGGTCACCCAAAAAAGTTGGGTGACTGTGGTGGCCATTTGAGTGCTGGGCTCCCCAGGGACTGGCAGCATTGGCTGGTGGTGGCTGCCCATCTGCAGCACAAACCAAGCAAGTGTTTTCCTCCACATGCTGTGCCAGATTCAGCTTCTCCAGCTGCTCAGCTCAATGGAGAGGACTTCTGACTAGCAAAGTCTGATGTGGTTTTTGAAAGTGAGCTCTAAAAGATTTAAAAAAAAATCTAAAAACTTAATGGTCAGCTCTTAGGAAGTGTAGAATCTTGTAACACTTAGGGAATCGCTCCTCGTCATCTTAACTTTATCCTCTTGTATCTCCTGATTGTACGCCTACCTGAAGGGCACATGATGCGCAATGACCTGTGGCCACTACATGTTTACTTGATATTTATTAAATCAGTGGTGCTGCATGGAGGTGACAGCAAAGAACAGCACCGTCACTTTAGATGCTGCATGAAAGAGCCTTTCAAATGAGCTCTTTGCTTATCTGTTTTCCCCTCTTGCCATCCAGCCATGGGTATTGCCTGCAAGCAATGAGATACCGTTTTTGCTATAAACAGAAGATGAATGTAGATCACACCTGTGGCAGGAGCCACAGCCCCTGACCGTGCAAAAGCCGTGCAAGGCAGGTGAAGCACACATGGGATGCTTGGTGCGCTCCAGCTGCAGAGGACATGAGTCCTGATGTCAGGGCTCATGTGACACCTCTCCATGCTTCGGGAGATGGCAGGCAGCTCAGGGGCACAATCAGGCTTTGGTCTGCTCTCCAAAATGTCTCTATATTAGCGTCCTCACGTTGAAGCGTGGCGGTGTCCCACCTCCCACCTGCTTTTTGCTGTTTGCATCTGTTTTGTGTTTGCCCGTTTCTGTTTTTTGATCGCGGGGGTCTGTCGGAAAGCTGCCAAACGGTGTGAATTTTAGGAGCGGTGCTTGTGCCACCTAGAGGATGCGCGTCGCGGGGCCCGGCCCGAAATGTCGGCCCGGAGCTGGGGACCTGCGAAAAACACCGGCAAGCCAGCAGGGGCTGAATTTCCTCAGAGAGCTCCAGAAAATGGCCTGCTGCCCCTCTGTGCTCGCTAAGCTGTTGCACGTTGCTGGAAAAGGGACTAAGAACACCCCACTCCTTTCCAGGAAAAGGGATAATGCTGTGGTTTGCATGTTTTAGTAGTTCTGACATTTATTAGTGGGTTCTACTTCCTAAGATGCAAAAAGAAACAGCTCTGACCTGAAGAATTCATCTTTCCTCCTTGCCAGGAGCTTCACTTTTAATTTGTGTCTCCTTGTATTTCAAAGCTTGGGTGATCTGACATTTCTGGCATGTACCATCTTTAAGATGAGCTGGCAGAAAGTTTGGGAGACCTTCCATTCTTCTGTCCTGGATAAGGCTACACAGGGTGGAGTGGCTGGGAATGAGAGCAGTTGCTGTGAGAAATGGGAAACCAGAGATAGCAGAAAGGAGCAGAAAATAAAAAGGGATATGAATAGAGGGAAAAATGGAAGTTACAAATACAGAACAGAAAATGTCAGAGAAAAAAAAAAAAGAGGCAGCAAAAGTAAGGAATTTCAGAAGAGCACATGCAGTTGTCTTTCAACCCGGCAGCCCCGCTGGTCCTTAACAGAGCAGCTTCCCACAGAAAAGGGCAGCTGTGAGCCATTGTTGACCATGCCCTTCCTTGCAGTATGTCTTATTTTACCTGGACACAAAGCAGGTCCTGGACCAAGGTCACAGACATACAGATGCTCTCCTATTCTAGAAATCTGGGTTTTCGTAATAGGACCTTGCTTATGAAGAACTGACCTCTGAACAGCCCAGGACTGATCTCAATGAGCATATTTACCTTGCGCTCTCAAATTTCAGTTTGCAATGCTCATTTCTGCCACACCCGGCCCTTTGAGAAGTTGGAAATGTTGGGATGCCTACTGAGTAATGGCTGTTTGTGCGAGTGTTGGCAGCCCAGGAGCAAGATGCAGTCTCATGGCCTCATTCCCCCTGCCCTGCCTCTTGCAATGCATCAGAAAGACTGTGCCCCAGATTTGGATCCTTTCCTTTCCATTTGCTGTATTGCTTGGTACTGAGAGCCTGACTACACTGTATTTTGTGTAACTATAGAGCCTCAAGTATGGCTGAACAACTCACACCATAAATTTTTGTTCACATAGGGCCTACGTTGACAAGGAGATAATTCTGCATGCCAAGAGATCATATGCACCAAGTTTCTTGTGTGTAAGAAACCCTCAGCAGTTTTCAGGCAGGAATCTTTAAGTGCTGCTGCAAAGCAGGATTCATCACAGCAGGCGCTGCCTGACAAGGTCAGGGCCCTGGTTTCAGATCATGCACTTAATTTGGTGAACAGGCCTTGTTAAAGGAAACAGTCCCATCCCTGTGCTGTGGGTTCAAGCCGAAGGAGCAGAGGGGAAGTCGAGTCGTGCTAACTTGAACTCTGCTGAGCACTTGCTCCTTGGAGACATGTAACATCCAAACAGCTGAAGCACAGCTGCAATACCCCGTGATTGCTGCTGCAAAACATACCGACGCTTCTGAAAGGCCAGCAAGTCATGTTCACTAACTTTTCCCCATTTTCATTGCAGTGAAGTATGCTGAAGCCTCATTTGAAGATTTCTAAATAGAAGCTACAGTGACTTGGTGGCTTTAAAGCATTGCAAAGTTGCTTACAGAACAGTTTGGAATAACAGTGAATAAACAGCATACTCTGTCCACATTTTCTCTGATAGGTGACTAAGACCAGGGGATGACTAACCAGGGTCAGAGTGTATGTGACATGGCTTTTCTTGGTGACCTCAACTGGTAACGTCGGCCTCCCTCACAGGGAGACTGTACCATCCGTTAACTTATTGACACCACAGGATCTCCAAGTGTTTTCTGCAAACGGCAAGCCAAGGAATATCAGGGAATAAGAAGTACTTTGGTCTGTGGGAGCATGCTCACTGAGAGAAGCTCACGAAGGTGCAGCCACAGTGGCTCAGGTGACAACCTGTGGCTTGTCTCCTCTTCCACAGCACCATCTTACTCCGGGATAAAGGTGTGGATGCTTTCCCCTCTGTGGAAGAGGCGCAGGCACTCTCACTCCCTCATTTTCTCTAAATGACATATTTAGGTCATTCTCTACTGAGGTTGGCCGGATCTGTGGCTGTCTGGTAGCACCCCGTGCAGCAGCAGAAGGATCTGTATCTGGGACCTTGCAGCACGGAGCAAGGCTGGGCATTTTTGCTTGCAAGAGCTGGCACCTCGAGGCAGCATCAGCATTTCAGGATGTCTCTGCACGGCACCAGGTGACATACGTGGGCATTCCTGCACCATGTGGTGTGCTAGCTGAGTTGGTTATTGAAGTCAGAATGAGAGTGCTCTCAGTTGTTAGGTACCCAGAGTTACACAGCTGCAGATTCAATATGTCCTGTGCCCACATTGGCTAAAAGGCAACTAAAGCAGTTCTGAGAACATGCAGACACTGCAGCAGTGCTTCCTGACTGCCTCTCTCCATGTAGCTTAGCATCTGCTGTTTTCCTGGTGTGATGAAACTCATTAGACTCTTGCATTGAGTGTAGAAGAGAGGGAAGTGCTCAGCTTCCCACTGCAGGGAAGAAGAAAATATGAAAGACCAGTACCAATGCTGTCCTCATCATGACAAGGTGTGGAGGTGGAAAGGGGATAGGTTCTCCTCTTAGAAGATGAAGGGTATACTCAAGAGTAAAGGAGTCATAAGCAGATGAAGAGGTGGCTGTAACCTTGTATCCCTTCCCAGCACCTTTGGGTCAGATGTCCCTGATGAAGAAATCATCACTGGCTCAGATTCAGCATGAAAAATGGGGGCGGTGGAAAGTCCCTTCTTTTTTTTTTTCTTTTCTTTTCTTTTTTTCTTTTCTTTTCTTTTCTTTTCTTTTCTTTTCTTTTCTTTTCTTTTCTTTTCTTTTCTTTTCTTTTCTTTTCTTTTCTTTTCTTTTCTTTTCTTTTCTTTTCTTTTCTTTTCTTTTCTTTTCTTTTCTTTTCTTTTCTTTTCTTTTCTTTTCTTTTCTTTTCTTTTCTTTTCTTTTCTTTTCTTTTCTTTTCTTTTCTTTTCTTTTCTTTTCTTTTCTTTTCTTTTCTTTTCTTTTCTTTTCTTTTCTTTTCTTTTCTTTTCTTTTCTTTTCTTTTCTTTTCTTTTCTTTTCTTTTCTTTTCTTTTCTTTTCTTTTCTTTTCTTTTAAATTTAATTTTATTTTTTTTTTGTCACAGGTGGCTTCCCACTCAGGGAAATGTGGTTCTTCATCTAACCCATCACAGGTCTTGCATCAGCAGGCAGAGTTTTCATTTGAGTCACCTTGATGCCATACCTTCCTGATGAGGAGACCGTTTTGATACCGGCCAGTTCATTTCATTACTTCCAAGCAGGCTCCCAGGGGGCAGCATGAAATTTTGCAGCCTTGAGGAGGTGCTCAGTAGAAGCTGCAAGAGGTGGGCTGGTATTGCATTTGTTTTGAAGATTTCATTCTTGGGTGAAGTCTGAGATACGGTTATATTTATGCTACAGTACGTTCCAGAAAACCAGTCTTCCTTCTGTGAGCAAGATGATTGGGACTTTGCATAACTCTTAAACACACAAAAAAAACATGGTGCAGGACATTTTTTACAAGATCAGTGACATAATCAGCTGGAGGTCTGTGCTCATCTCAAAAGCAGATATTTTTGTTGTTGTTGAATATGAGTTAAGAAAAAAAAAAGTATTTCCAAGGGCATGCCACAGCTCCCCTTTAGAATACCCAATAAACAACATTTATAAAAAAGACTTATTGGAAAGCACCCTAAGAAACCAATGGTGTAAAGCAGTTGAATCCATATAGATATTGTCACCTGAATTTCTATTCTCAAAGACAAAACAAAACAAAACAAAAAAAAAACAAAACTAAAACTATTGCATACTTACATAAGATTAAATATGAAAACATATGTTTGCTTAGCCCTGGTTGGCCTTCTCTAGCAACATGGGGTGGTTTAAAAATGATTAAGATTTTTTTTTTTTAAAAAGAATGCGTTGTGCATCAAATACCAAACTTAATACTGTACACAGTGAATCTGTAAACTGTGACTAAAGGCGAAACATTTTTAAAATGCCTCTGATAATGAAAAGATTTATTGTAAAATATGCCTTAAATGGCCTGAACAAAATGTCCATTGTGTGTGCACAAAATGGCTTTATTCAGCAGTCATTCTAGGATTTAGCCCTTGGTGGGGTTCAGATGCAGGAGGAGAAAAGGATTTGACAGCAGGGGATCTGGAATCCGTAACAAACACCTTTTCAATTCAGGGCAATAATGGTGATGTGATTTGGAATGGGAGAGCTGAATTTGATTATTTTTTCTGAGTACCTGGAGCTACCACCACATGTGCTGATATTCTCATAAAAATGTCTTTAGTGTGCAAGATGCTGAGGTCAGATACTGTACACCACAAAACTGTGAGGCAGGTTCCACCTCTAGATTCAAGAGCTCCTTTTTTTTTGTCAAGAAACCGCACAGCACAGGGTGTTGTCTTCTCTCTTTCTATCAAAGGTTATATCCTACTGTGTTTCCTCATTCCTTGCTAACTTGTACATGCTTAGTGCTCCTGTGAGATCAGCCTTGTGAGCACCCGGAAAAGCACCCAAATTCACCAGCTGCTTTTGGAAGCTTACACGCATGAATCTTTTTTCCTAATTCTCCAGCATGAAAGTCTCTCTCACTTTTGCTCATCCGTGCTCTGTAAAACATCTCAAAACAAAGAACTGTAAAATTTGTCACATGGAGAGGCAAAAAAGAAAGAGGATGTTTTTTGCATGCTTGCTTGAAAGCTATCACATGAGAAAATTAATGTTTCTGAGCAATGTATCAAAGCTTCTTTCCTTTTCAGCTTTCTTCTCACATAGCCTTTTTGTGAAGCTGACCAATCTCTCTCTCTGATGACTTCACACCCTTCTTCTCTTTTATTGTCATTGCTTCATTTTATGGAACATTTGGTGGTACAGCTGGAAGGAGAGGAACTTCAAAAAGTGGAAACCAGATTATACATCAAAGTAGATCTAAAAAATGGGCTCTGAAGCAGCAGGTTCTGTCTCCTTTCACCAGAGAAACAACTTCACTAGATGTTTTAACAGTGTTCCAGTCCAACAGAACCTCCCCCCCACACTTTTTTTTTTTTTTAACCCATTTTAGACACTATAATGCAGCAGTCAGGATTGCTATAACCTGCATCATTGGGCAGGTAAAAACTTGGCTTGATCAAGAAACAATTTCTTCTCCTCATGGGTTGATCTGGAGTGGTACTTCTTTTTGTAGCCTTGTCTCCCTTACGAGTCCTGTACCCATGCTGGAAGACAGGAATTAGTACCTCTTCTTGTCTCTGTTGGCAGCTGGGCTGGCAAGCACAGCTGAGCAAACACCATGACCACACCATTGCTGTGAATTACAAATTTTGGTGTACCTATATGCCAAGAAAAATCACTCATGGTGGCAAGTAAAACGTATCAAGGCTGTGCTCAGTGGTTGTGTCACCAAAATGTCGTACAGATCCCCTTGCTGTAAAATGCAGTGGAGTTTAAGTCAGACCTAAGCTAAAAGGCACCAGCTATGGATCCAGCCGACAGCTTCCCTCCTAAATGTTTTATAAGTCACCTGCTAATACATAAAGTTACGGATACTAGAGAGCCTACACTTCCATTTCTGTGTTTGTTTTTAAAGTGCCGTTGACACATTTATACATGTCCAAAAAGGCAGCTTCAGCAGAACAAAAAGAAATCTTTGAACACAATGTAGAGCACAGGGGTTTGGGGCATTGTTACTTGAGGGTCACTCTACTTGATTTTGCCATGTAAAGGAGGTAGCAGTTGGATAATAATGAAACATAGTCCACTAGTTTTTGTCCATATATTTATACATATACCCATATATTTCAGGCTAGTCATTAGTCTTCTGCAGGTCATTGAAAATTGCAGTTCTGTGGAAATGAAAAACTTAGCAGAATTTCTTAAGCAATAACACTTTGCTAGAGGAAGATGCAAATGGTCTTGATATAGCCCACTCTATTCTATTTCTACAGGTCCTACCAGCTGGATGTCATTTGAAAATAACCAGGGTAAGACGATGGTTATTTAACTGCCAAATTTATGTTCTAGAGATCCTTGCTTCATTGTTTAGCCTAAGAGACACCTGAAGACTCCCGATGCACAAATTTGCATTTCTGTAGCTCTTTAGGTACATTACCAGAACAATCAGTATCTTAAAATACAGTGGAGAGCCAAATGTGCCAGACATGCCTGAGCCCTGCTGTAATAAGCTAGCCATTTCTGTGCCACTTTGATGCAGTAGGAATTATCACAGCATTATTACTAAAATAGGAATTTCATACATAAAAAAAAATATCTCTACAATGTGATGGGGTTGGAGACCTTCTTTTCATAAATCTGACTTTAGAAACTCTCCCTCCTTTCTTCAAGGGGTTTCACCACATCTTCCACTTCTAGATGAGTACTCTGACCACTGAGAGATGACAAACTCACCACTGGCTGTCTCTCAGTTCTTAGGTTCAGGAACAGTGGAGCCAACAACTTGGGTACTGAAAGGAAGGATAATATCAGGAGAAGAGGTGGGGTTTAGGTTCTTGTCTTGTCTTCACAAAGTGGAGCAGCTTCAACAGGAGAGACTTAAACATCTCAAACTACTTCACTGCTACCCCTAGTTCTGTTTTGTGAAGAAAAAAAAAAAAAGTAACATTTTTTACATGTTCGAAGTTTCTTTATATTCTTAGAGCTATGGCTATGACTTTTAAGCTGAAACAATAGGACATTTGACAAGAAGAAGACACTGGTTCCATATAGGAGGGATATGAACAGCCTGAGGCTCAGCATGGAGCAGCCTGGGCTGAAATAGCTTGTCAGATATCACTACAGCCTAAATAATTCTCTTCCAGGAAATAAAATTTAATGCAATTTAGGACAATAGGAAGGAACATAAAAATAACTAGGTTAAACCTGAGTTGGGGATCAGTGGGAATTTTGAAGAATAAATGCTTAAAGTTACAAGAACAAATAAAAGGAATTTCTGGTACAGCAAACAAAGTGGCACTGATAAAGCAGTAGACACTTTTTCAGATTGTTAAAAGCTAGAGGATCCATGGAAAATGTACAGAGTTTGTACACGTCCTGGTTTCTTTTTGCAAAAGTTTTTGCTGGATAATGGTTAGGCAGATACTCGATGCCTGCTATCTTTAAGCAGTAGAGATGTGATCAGCAGTTCCTATGAAATAAATAAGCACTAATGATTTAATTGTAAGTGTCAGATAAGAAAACAGAAGAGATGGCTAAGGGGTAGGATTGATTTCTAATTTGGCTGTTCTGTAATCTTGATCAAATAGGTCAATTTGAAATAATTTCATTAGTTGCATGTGTTTTTTCTTATTTCAGAGGAGTTGTTGGAAGGAATAACTATGGATTTTGTAAGGATCTTCGGTGTCTCAAAAGTGCAGAATTGAAAGACATGATTCTGGTCAGAGACAAAAGAGTCCAGTCTTATGACACCGTTTCAACAGATTTCCTTTGCTCAGGATGAAACCACAATCTTCTGTATTTTTCTGGTCTACTGCAAAGTCCCAAATATCACTAGAGAAGTAACCAAAACATGATCAGTTTCTGAACAGGTTCATGCACTGAACTGATGTATGAGTACTACCTTTGGTTTCATAGCATAACTGGGTCACAGGATTCAAGTGAGATGGAGTACCAGATATAAGACATGAATAGTCCGAAGTGCAAAAAACTTTTTTTTATACTTTAATGGGAAAAATGGTGACAATAGTTGTATTTTACAGGCATTCAAGATAGCACATCTTTCCTCGCACAGGATCTTAGTTGCAACGTTATCTGACTTCAGTTCTGGGTTTCATACATTCTGGTATAGTCATAATTTGCCTGTGGATCAAAATGAGTAAGATTTGCACATGAAAATATAAGAAGCTGATATAAGACTAACACAAAAATTAAAGAAACCAATACATAAACAGATCAACAATTTCAATGAAAATACATCTAATAGCAACCCAGCAAAAGTAAAAGACTTGCTTTCAGAGTGTTTGCAGGGGAAATTTCTGTTAATGGTTTCCTGTTGTGAATTTGATGGGCTGGTGAACAGTGACTATTTATTACTTTTTGCTTTCATTTATAAGATTTTGCTCATTTATAAGAACAACGGTGCTGGGTGGACGTGGCTTCAGGCACAACTACATATGCTCAGGGAGATACCATCCCGGGCACTGAGAGATGCCTTGATACCTGGATAGACCCAGAGGAAAGAGCAGGGACATTGCAGCAGAAATTGCTGAAAAAGGCAGGAGATAGCCAACAAGTCAAAAATGGTAGCCTCAATGGTGATGGATGAAGAAACTTTTGAGAGACCAGGGAGTCTGGGCAGAACTTGCTTTTACCTTGACTGAAGTCAAGCCCGGAAACAGGGATACCTGTGCCAGGATTAGTTATAAAAATCTTATTATTTCTGCTCACCTCACAGTTTTGTTTTTGTATTTTTTTTTGTTTTAAGTTGTAAAATGAAACTGACTCTGTGAGCTTGAAAGACTTTTGAAGCCTTTTGGATTTCTTTGGAAAGTTCATTATGAGAAAAATGTCTCAACCAGTCCATCTCAAAGTTCTGGTGAGCCTGAGGTCCCACCACAGGATGGGCAACTGAGGCTGGCAGGTTTCAGTGTTTCAGAACTCCTCCAATGAGCCTGGCATGTTGTTGCTCCAGAATCTTTGCTTCCTGTACTTATGAAGGAAAAATCAAAGTTATTTCTCTAGGAAACACTCTGGAGAGGAGGAGGCTTCATGAGGTAGAAGACCCTACAGTGTGCCAACAAACTGGAAAAACGTTTATTCAGAATTCATGCAGATAGTTTTTTCGTGGAGTTAGACAAAGAAGCAGGGCTGGGCGTTACTTTTTTGGCTCTTGGCTCTCATACCCCTTGCTCCAAATTCTCTACAGAAATGTGAAAGACTGTAATTAAATTATTTTCCTTTGCCTGATTTTGACTTAATCTTGATTTGGTGAGATGTCTTTCTTGAGTATCTCCTGCTGGACGTGCTCTGCTCTGCCTGAGCTGTGGAGAATCTTGTGGCTCTCCTGATCATGATTTGTGCTTCTACCCCTGTTTCTGATCATGTGTCACATTTGTGCTTCTCCAGGAAAGGAGTGAAGAAATGAAAAACATTATTTGGTCTCTCTGCTTTTCTCCTCCCTTAACACTATTGCGAACAGTGTTAGCATTTCAACAATAAAGACTGACATTTTGACTAAAGTTGTGTTTTTATTATCTAGTTCAAACACCGACAGTCTGCATGTCTCCTTTAGCACTGGTGTGGGCATAAAGATACAAATTTCTCCCTTCTTCAGTGCCACAGTGACAGCTGTCATGATCATGAGAGGGCATTCTTGAAATATTCTTAAATATGTGCGATAAAATATGTCTACCACAAGAGTTAACTTTCCTTCCTAGCGCACATGTTGCTTCCGAGTCTTCTGGGAATTTCCAACATACAATGTACATAACCTACTTTCACAAGTTAAATAAAATGAAATTTTATTTCATTTTCATTTCACAAAAATGAAAATGAAATTTCATTTTAGTTAACTAGATTTCATTTTAGTTAAACAGAATTTTCACTTGGAAATTTGGAATTTCCAATTTGGAAACACAGGAACTAAAGCTTTGTGGCTGACAAAGTATCAGAAAGGAGGAAATATTTTACACCTACCAACAATGATAATTCCAAAACCAGAAGTTTTTCACAATCATTAGCTTCTCTAAATGACTTGAGTACAACTGCAGAATTTAATAGCCACAGAACCAGGAGCTCACAAATATTGTAAACCTTGAGTGTTAGCCTGTGCAGCTCAGTGAGAGGGCTGCTCTGAAAACACGCTGTGAGTTACTCTTTTTATTAGTCTTCTTCTGTGAGAACAACAGATAAAACATTTCCAGTTTGTTTGCTTTCTGGGTATGTCTACGATTGCACTTCTCTTTCATTTTCAAGACTTAAGAATGATATATTGCTTTTAGCGATCTTTGCAAAATCGTTTGTGCTGGCTAAATAAATAAATATAAAATCGCATTGTAGATGTATATATTTATCATGCATCTTCTTGCACACCAAAGCATATAAAAGGAAGTTGCAGAGGTGCACTGATTTTGAGTGACTTGCTGTTTAAAATGTTAAGTTGGAGAATTAATAGCCTATTTTAATTATCGAGATCTTAACGAAGCTATGCTGACTCTCTGCACAGCCGACACCCAAGTGACTGTTCTCTTTCATGCTTCAGCTTTTCCTGTCTCTTCCTGATCTGTGCTCCTCACACATGCCATCATCTTGGGAAAAACCTACAGTGCTGCCACTCCTTCCTCATCAAGTTCTTTATGTAAACGCTCTTCCTGAGCACAAGGCATTGAGCACGATGTCCGTGCTGCTCTTGGCAGACAACTGAAAAAATGTCCTTACTTACCAAGTGAACCACTTGTCTCCTAGCCATCAGGCTGTCAGTCATGGTGGTGTGCTTGTAATACAAAGGTCGTGTGTGTCTGGCCTCCTAGACTAGAGGCCAGTCTTGGGAGGCACGGATGGCGAGGGCAGGGAGGCTGCTCTCTCTGATGATCGTATTCTCTAAAGTAACATGCCAATCAGCCCAAGTCCTCTGCCAGTTTAGCAAAACTGCCCTTAAAACTGCCACCTGCTGCCCTTAAAGCTGCCACCTGCTGTTTGTCCCTTGGGTTATCGAACAGAATGTTGTCCTCACCTCCTGCCCCCTGAGGCCAAGTTGTCTGAGCTCTAGGCTGCTGCCCTTCTCTTTGGCAGTCCCCCGCACACTGAATGCTATTCCAGCATAGCAGAGTTAGAGTATTTCTAATTCTAATCCCTCCTGTACATTAGCCCTCACTGTTTCATCTTGTTCCCACTGTCCGTGGTGCAAGGCTGCTGCTGGCAGAGCTGCAGCCAGAGCACAGCCTTGAAAGGCTGTAAGGTGCTTCCTGGAAGCTGGTGGCCACACCGCTTCACATTAGTATTGACACTGATCACGTAAATAGGTGTGAAAACCACATTACAGTGCTGTGCCACCATGCAGGCATGATTTTACATGGGACCAAGTGATGAATCATTTGCAGTCTGGACGATAAGTTAACACTGAAGCACTTTCATTTCTGATTTCAATCTCCAAGGAAGAATCCATGACATAACTTGTCTCCCTCAAAGGAAATAGGCAGATAGTAGTAAAAGTAATTTCCCAGAAGAAACAGCTCTGTTTGGGCATGGGATATAGGCACACTTCTGTCACCAGATATGCACTATATATATTCATACAGTACCCTTGTGGGGGTGGCAGCATATGAGACATGGAGGTGGATTTGGCTGTGTAAGCTGTGTCCCCTTGGGGCAGTTAAAACGGATCCATAGTAATGTGTTCTGCTAACAGTCTCATTGTAAATGTGTACAAGCTGTCCATATTCACTCCTTTTGGTCAGTACATTCTGCTTCAGGTCTGGGAAAAAAAAAAAAAAAAAAAGCTTTTCATCTTGAAGTGAGGTTTCCCAGTAGCTTTAACCTCACAGTTTTGACCAGGCTGGGATTTTGCAGATAGTTCCATATGTGATGCTACTGATGGTATTTACTTCCTTAATAAGATCATCTTTGTTTGGCAAATACTACATTTTCTCCTGTGTTTGGAAAATACATTAGTTGAAGTTTATCAGGGTAGATAGAAGCAAAGATGGACTTGGTATGTAATAGTGCCAATGGTTTCTCTTTTAACACTGAACATACTGAAAGCTGTTTCTGAAAAAGGCTGAGGAACCTACTAGAAAATTCTGTGTCACAGAATTTGTGTCTGCAAGTAGGCTGTGTTAGGAACCTCATGAGGGAATTAATCGAATGCAGTCTGTTCATTTGGTTTAATTCACTGGTGACCTACTCGTACATCCTCTTGTAAGGATGATTCAGAGTTTGGAGTTCATTTTCTGCCCAGCAGATTGCAATTATCCAGTGCACGGGCCAAAAGCTTTACTGGTCATTACTCCTTTACTGAAAGAAAAACCTGAGGTCTGAAATGATTTATTATAGAACCATGGAGGTTAGAAGTCACCTTGGAGGTTTTTAGTCCAACCCACTGCTCAAACAGGATCAATACTGAATGCTGAGCAGGTGGCTCTCGGCTTTACACATTCTAATCTTGAGAACCTCCAGGGATAAAAACTGCATAACTCCTCTGGGCTACTTTTTCTACTCCTTGACATTTCCTCCTTAAACCCTGTTTGAATCTTCCCCCATTCTAATTTATGACTGTTTTCTTTTGTTCTCCTACTATTCACCACTGTAAATCATTTAGCTCTCCTTGCGCCCCACTGGGGTGCTGTTAGGATGTCCCAAAGCCATTCCTTCCCCAGATTGAACCATCTCAAGCCTCTGAGCCTCTTCTTGCACGGCGAGTTCACCAGCCCTACCATCCTGGTATCCTCCACTGTTCTCCCTCACTCTGTGATGTCTTCCCTGTAAGGTAGAAGAAAAGATTTGAAGTCCTCAGAGCAGCAAATATCAGTAGGATGAGAAGCAACAATCATGAATAGAAAGAGGAGATGCTCAGCCTGATGATCAGGAGAAGCCTTTTCCCCATGAAGACAGCCCAGCACTGGGACAGGGGGCCAAAAAGGCTGTGCCATCTCCATCCCTGGAGGATTGCTAATACTTACGGGATAAAAAACCCTGATTAAAAAAAAAAAAAGAAAAAACTTTTGGCACATTCCTCCTGAAGAAGTCAGTTGCTTGCAGTCATGAAACCCTCTGTGATCTGAGCTGATGACCTCGGGTGCAGTGGGGACCATGGGGTAGTCCTTCTCTTTGTGGTGGTGAGGAGCTCTGCCTAGCTAATGTGCACAAGCAGCTGCAGTTTGAAATGAACATCAAATGCTGTCTTTGAGTTATTTGGTAAGGGCAACAGAATTTGTCTGAAACCATGGGAGAATGATGGCAACTGCATTTTAATTCCATGTTATCCCTCTTGCTCTTGCTCCCATAGTTTGTTTTTGCAAGGATTTTGGTCATAAAGTAAATAAAGAAAAGTCCTCCAGCTTTCCTCATGCACTCTTGAATACCAGGTCAGTTCTTTCTGCAAAGTGACTCAGTAGAAGCAGGCATTTGTATAGCAAGCAAAACTGTATTTTATTTTTCTAAGCTTTGGCACAACTGAACTAGTGACAGGAAACCTCAAGTACTGTATTGCTAAGCAATAAATAGCAAGTGACTTTCAGTAATTCCTGGAACTCATTCACAGTATTACTACATGAAATTTCTCAGTAATTTCATGAAGGTATTTCCATCTGGCTGGCTTAAATTCTTTGTACTGGTAAATCTGAAAAATAAAGCTGTTTACTAAAAGCAGATTTGAACGTAGATAAAGGGAGTGGAATAGAAGGGCCTCAGCCTCATGACCTAGAAGATTTATATGCAAAAGCAGTTGGGTTTTCTTAGGGAGCCTGTAGATACGATACAGCCTAACAAAAAGAGATCTGAAAATAATCACTGAATGGGATACTCGCAGACTAGCAATGTTTCTTCAGAGCAAGAAGACAGAGGTCTGGAAGGGAAAGCTTGGTCGCCAGACTGCTCTTTTCTGCTGTTGTGTTTTAAGAGGAGCACTGCATGAACTGCTGCTATCTAGTATGCAAGCTGTGATGCACACTGACTAAGAAAAGCCTTGAAGCACTCACAGATAGATTGCAAAAATTATTTTTAGTTGGTAGCTTGAGAGACTGGAAAATGTCTGCTTGCCCAAAGCCAAAGCAGCACATGTGGCACATCCAGATTTATGAGAACTCCTGGCTCTTTCCCGGTTGGTATCTGATGACAGTATCTCTCCCAGCCTGCTGTGAGATGTATCTCTCACATCTAGGAATGAGAGGAAAAATCATGCCTTAGCCTAAAAGATGCAGGACTCAGCTGTGTAAAATTGGTTCTTGGAGAGGTTTCCACAAACCAGCAAGGGTTTGGCTTAAGGGCAGAGCTCACTTTCCAGTTAAAAAGAGTGGACTCATGTTGCATTTGTAGGAGGATTTCCTCCTCCTTCCGAAACTTCTGTGGTATCGGTCTCTGACTGGCACGAGGCACTGGTCTTTTTGCTTAGATTTGATGATTTGCAATGCAAATCACCACAAATTTCTATTTGTGTCTGAAGACTTAGGTGAATCATTTAATCTCTATGGTTTGTTTTACCCATTCATAAAATAGATGCAATAAAAAACAAATCAGCAACAACAACAAAAAAAATTCATGCACATATATTAGTGTCAGGAGTCAAACCAGGCAAAAAGCAGTTTCAGGCTTTGGGGAAGTTTTTGATGCAAATCTAAGTTTTATGAAAAGTACAGGCTCCGCTCACTACTGCAAAACCCCTAGGGATGACCTGGGATACCAGAAAAGTGAGAGATCTGACTGACAGTGTTTTAAGTTAAATACTTCAAGCCTAAAGGACTTGTCCTTTTCTGATGAACAGGTGGTTTCCTCAACTTATCAGTATTTATACCGAGCTGGTGGTTTTCACGGTGTATTGTATCCTTGTTCTATTATGACTATTTAATCAAATATTGAAGGATGCATGTGAAGGAGAGCTTGGAAAATTTCAACAGCTTTTGCAAGTGAACTCAGGAAAAATGATGCAGAATATTCTTCTGGCTATAGTCATAAAGGCCATATGTGTATATATAAATAATATGAGTACCACAGGGTAGCATAAAGCTATTTTCTCCATTTTGCATTTCGAGTATTGAGGCATATGGAGATAAATGTCTCATCCAAGGCTCATAAAGGAATCCTTGGACACAGCTGGGAATGGTACTCAGATGTCCTGATACTGCAGCTGCCAGGTGACAGATGTTTTGTTTTTTTTTTTTGGAGAGGATTCAGAAAATTCTGCTTGGTTCAATCTTGGCTGTTTGATTTAATCTGATGGCTCTGTGAAAAAGCTAATGTTCTGTGTACTTCTGAAGGAGATGTCAAAATGGAAGGTTGATTTTCTCAGCTTGTCATATCATGTCTCTGAAACCTGAATGTCTTTAACAATGTCAACACAGGGAATCATGAAAGCAGTGCTTCTGAAGAATTGCAGAATCTTACTTTATTTTTGACCTCTTTTTCTAAAAATAAATAAATAAATAATGGATTCTTTAAGATGATCTGAGGAGCAGTAATAAGAGGATATGTCTGTGGGAAAAACATTATACTCCCCCTCCTCCCCTCCCCCCCCCCCCCCAATTTATGTTTCAACTCCTTTTCTAATTTTCAAGTGTTTGATTTTTGACCTATCTCTACTTTAACCCAGTGGTAGAGAGAAGATTTATTCTTTCTTTCACACAAGAATTCTCCTTCCCCCACACCAGGATGTGAATATGGTCTCTGCACTTGGCTTCAGGCTTGAATCTTGGCAAGGAAGCTCTTAATTATTAGGCAATTTTTAAAAACAAACACAGTTTCAGCTGTTTTATGCAGAGGAGGAGTGCAAAATGCTAGATGTTTTCCAAGATAACTCTCTAATGCCCTGAAGGGTAACCATTCCAGAGCAAGGGACTAAGACACATGACTACTTCAAGCCTGGCAGTACAGCTAGCATAGTTTTATGGACCAGGTTTACCCTGGATGAACGGATATCTCTATTACACACCATAGATGCATCGTTTACATCTGGCCTCTAATCCAATTATGTTTCAAACAGCCAAGAGGACACTTACCCAACTTGTCAGTTGCTGCCTGGGACTCTGCCAGCTGCAAGGATTTCATGAGTTGCTTGCTGCAACAAGGGCTGTGACAAAAGAGGAGCTCCACTTTGCACTACACTCAGAGGCCCTGGCTTTTGGCTTTGTTCTGAGTAACAGGGAACGCTCAAAAGAGTCTTGATGAAGAATCCTTTAAAAAAAAGGTCTCTTTTGGATTCTTTGCCCCACTGCAGGTGAACAGTGTTTGGGAATAGAAAGCAGCTCAGAAAACACCCCTGGGGAAGGAGTAGGGGAAGAGAAACAAGTGGCACGAGCGGCTGGTGGTACTTTGTGAGGCTGGGAGGAGAAGGGAGGAGAAAAGGCCTGTTTTGGGGCACAGACGTGGGAAATTTGCTGGTGGATCATCAGAAAGAAATCCAAGGCTGTTACTGCATGGTGCTGACAGAGGTTGAATGAGGTTTATTAGATGAGGGGTGGTTTGGTGGGCCTGTGGTTAGTGCTCTGTTGTGGCACTTGGGAACACCGCTTGTGTCCTGCTGCGTCTCAGCTCTCAGGCTTCGATACAGGAGAGAGATAGAAAATCAAAACAGCAACATTTCTCCTCAACGGAGAGATCTGAGCTTCAGTTTGAATGTACTGAAACAGAAATCAAAGCTGTCAATTCATTTTTAAAAAATCTGCCTTTTGATACTGACTGAACATTAAAGATTTCTGAGTAGAAAATTCCCCTCAGAATACCACCACCATTTAATTCTCCACAAAGTACACTAGTTTCACAGAGCTGTGTATTTCAGGATGAAATATTTTGGTCCATACCTTGTGACCAGCTCATGAGATGAAGGCCATTATGTCAGAGCCCATGTTGGGCTTCTCCCCATGCTTTGGGCTGTAACCACAGAGTAATTGCTATGGCTGTGCTAGAAATAGACCTGGAGGGTTTTGTTCTTGTCGCTATTTACTCTTGCAGTATCTTGAGAGAAGTGGACAGAAATCACTTCAGAGCCTATCACTGTGCAAAATCCAGGCAGTCATTTTGCACTAGCTGAATTAGTCAGTGCTGCCTTCCTCCTGCGAGAAAAGGAGCCAAAGAAGTGCAGCTGTGCAAGTGCATGCTACCAGAGCCACTGTCTTCACATGCCGGGAGGAAACAGCTTGTCTTGATGGTCCCATGGCACCTTCCCTTCAGCTGACTCAGTCCCATGAACATCTGATTTTGGGAAACAGAGGCCACACACACTTTATACCAACAGAGGAAGATGTCATGGAAACACTGGTGGTTATGGAGACCTTTGTCTAGCCAAGGAGAAATCCAGGCAGAAGGGGACAGATGAAGAAAGACCGTCCTAGTTTTAGATAAAGCCTTTTGGAGTCAAAGTTTACTTTGTGGGATTCAAACTCTTGCTTTCATTCTTGCCACGTCTGGTTTGCATTAGAGCACAAACATTACAGATATCCCTTCTTCAGGCCAAAAAGGCCTTTCGGAAGGGAATAGCTCTGTACCCAGTGAGTGTCCCAAAGGAGGGATCTGCAAGACTCAGAAGAGAAGATTTAGGCAAAAAAGTCTAGGTTCTGGTAATGCCAGTGACAAAATGCACTGAACTACACCCATTCTCTCTTGGCTGTATGGCCAGGGTGGAGCTCACATTGGTCTGTCTGTTAAACAAGGGATTTCGTTGACCACATGGTCTCAAAGCTTATGGACTCTGGATCAATGCTTTTGAAAATACCTGTTTGGTCAAGAATAAGGGACCTTAAACCCATAATTTCTGGAGCTAGCTATCCTGAATATATTAAAACACCTTTGTGTTTCTTTCATGGACACTGTCTTTTTGGCACACCTCCATTCGTAAAACTCTGTCTATTCACACTAGCCTGGTGCAGTACACTCTAAAAAATATAATCCTGACAATGACTACATGTCACTTCCTTTTCCTTCTGGAACTTGCACACAACAACAACAAGCACTCCAAAAAAGCTCTAAATAAATCAAGTTGCTTTAATTTATTAAAGCACAGGAAAAAAAAAATCACTGAAGTAAATACAGTTGCACTGGATTTGATACGGAAATGAAAATATCATTTGAGATCAGGAGACTGACTTGCTGGCTGCTGAAGAGAGAATTGTCATACTGTCTTAAAATACAGCTCTGAGGACAGCAGAGGAGGAAGAATAACATAGAAAAACACATTCCCAAACACAGAAGGTAAGAGAAGATATGGTAAGATGAATCCATGTGGGATAAAATAATCCAGAGATCCTTTTTACTAAAAGTGTAGGTTTTAGTTCAGGCTGTTTGTACCTTCAATGGTATTGCTTCTAAATGGATGCTTAGACTGACTTTCACCTTATGCAAGATGGCTTTATTTTCTAAGAATGAAATTTTTTAGACTGCTTTAATGTGACTCTGAGAAAGCTACAGAGATCAAAGGCAGCATGTGCTAGGCTATGTTCAGCTTTAAAAAGTATCTGCCTCTCAGCCCAAAAAAATGTAAAAACAAACAATGGTACCATTCTGGGGACACTCATCCTCAGCTGATACCTGCAGGAATTCACAGAAGTGTTTTGGGTGGAGTCCTGACCCCGCAGAGATTACTGGTAGTACTGGCATTAATTTTGATGGGGTCAGCAGTAAGTTATCTACTTTAAGAAATTCAGAAAATTTTGAAATTTAATCCCGTGAAATTAAATTTCATTGTATTACATTTGCTCACAGGAAATTCAGTTTAGAAGAGATTAGTGGCTCTATATTTTTAAAATAAACAACATATTTTTGTGCTTGAATTTTTGAGATTTTTTAATAAATATGTCTCAGATACATATATTTATGTGGACCAGTGTGTTATTTAAAAAATAATAATTTTAAAATAAGCAAAAAACAGAGTGCACTTGAGATTTCTGACAACAAATTCCCTTTCTACAGCATTTTCTCAGGGGCTGCCAGTGGTCAAATCTGCAAGGACTGTGCTGTGACCAGAACTGTGATTTCTCACCCTGCTATTGATTGTTTCATAGCCCTGGCAACTTATTTAATATCCTCGGATAAATTGTTGCTTGATGTAAATTGCTGTAGCACCATGTAAGCCATTAACACTGGCCATGAGGGTCTGCATCTGTGCCTTGCTTTACTCCTGTAATGAAATGAGCACCACTGGCTGTGCCTGCCAAGTGCATCGTGCTGGTTAAATAACGAACAGATGTCAAACGCTTTCGGCTTCTCAAATATGGAAAAAAAATAATAAGAAGCTGTAGGAGTGTTGTTGTATTCAGAAATCTTCACAGAACTGGCAGGTGAATTGTTAAGAAAGCAAGTTGTGATAAAGACTGGTGACTCTTAATTCCTCATTAAAACATTTGCTTACAGATCTAAGTTCTTCTGAGCAGTTGTTTTGAAGTCATGGTAATGGGTACATTTGACTCATGTAATGTTTAACTTGCAGTTTTCTATTTGCCCAAGGTTTCGAAAGTATTATAAGATCAAATATGTGTTGTGGGAGAGAAAAAGTCAAACAATATTTGAATTCCATCCAGGCTCCAGGAAGACACAAGACTCTTGCTTATCTATTAAAAAATAAACATTTGCAGCAATATTGTGTTCACCACTAGTAACTGTATGATAATAAACGATATGTTTTCCCTTAGGAAGTTATCAAGTCTCTGAAAATCAGCATTATGCTTGAAAAACTAAGCCTACATAGTGATATCTGCAAGACTGTTAAATAATTTTTTCTGTATTAACATGCTTGTGCTGATTTTGTGGGCTGAGCTGCAAAGGGACAATGCTGTGTAAGCTTTAACGAAGAGTTGCCATGCAAATGACAGCAGAAACTTGGAAAGTTACATCCCCTTTGGTGGCCTCAGTGGGTGCTTACATGCTTCCCTGCTCACGTGGCAGCAGAAGGGACGGCAGCAGGAGTGGTGCCAGGGCTGCCTGAGCCAGGAGGCTGGGGCTGGCAGCAAATCCCTGGGGACCATGGCTGCCCCCAGCCCACCGAGAGGAAACCTGTGGGGACACCACTGCACCTGCACCCCAGGCAGCTCCAGACATAGTGGTTTTGGGCTTGGGGACAAGAACACAGTTGTGGGCTTGCAGGTGCTCGGTTTAAGACGTCAGTACTGAGATTGTCTATTAGAGCCGCTGGGGTGAGGGGAAGGTGGGTGTTTAAGTTCTCTTCCTATTTCTTAGAAAGCCAGACAAGCTCAGCAGCCAGTGTCTTCCTCTGTAAGTCCCCCAGCAGCTGCAGCAGAAAGCACTGCCCGCATCCACCAAGGAGCAAGGTGCTGTTACCCACCATGGGGATGGAGCTTCTTCCAAAACATGGGCTGGGGAACCTAGTGCTGCCATCAGCTCTCCTTCACACCTACAGACCACTCCTCTGGCTGCTGCTGTCAGGGGAGCAGCAGCTACAGGGTGCCCTTGGGCTGCTGTCAGCTCTGCATGAGCTTCTTTCTCCTGCACCAGGAATGAATCTGCAAGGCTGCAGCTTGCAGTGCCACAGACCGCAATCCCGCGCACGTATGGCACGCTTTCACGGTGCTTGACAAATTCTTAAAGCCTCTTGATAAGAACTTGCATTCCCACAGTGTTTGTTGTAATTCCTCTCACCTTTCCACTGGACTAGGCAGAGGTATGTAAAACAAACACCAGTGGGTTTTGTTTTTCTCTTGGCATCTATGTTGTAGCCCTGCCTTCTACTTGTGCACAACCTAGGCCGCTGCTCAGAGGACGTGCACCCCATGCTGTCTGTCCCCCAGCAGGCTCCCCTGGGGATGGGTGTTGGAGGTGTGATGTCCTTCACACAGCTGCTGGCAGAAACTCCCTCCTTATCCCACGAGGAACAGTGGCAGCACTCCCCTTCAGCCGGAATGGAAATGGGTTCAGACCTCCAGTCTGCAGCTCGTTTATCTGCAGCTCAGTAACAAATGATGCCACAAAGCCAGTGCTGGAAGCTCCCGGGTGCTGGTGTGACTCCAGGCCACCCAGGAGCCAGGCAGCCAGATCAGTAAGCAGCCACTGATGAGGTTCCCTGGCAGTGCTGCTCTGTGTTACCGTACAACACATGTAACACAGGGCCTCCCAGAAGATGTCGTGACCCTCTCACCATGAGGTGGTATTATTCTGATTTTCATGCAGGAAATGAGGGTGCAGGAAAGGGAGCGGAGCTAATGACTGAGAGTGGCTGAGGGATGCTCATCAGCTCACTGCCAGAGATACATGGCTGTCAGTAAGACAGATTTTCTCTCTGCCGGGGGAACCTCCTGCAGCAGACACATTTCTCCTGCCTGAAGCAGAGGATAAATGTAGTTTTCTCTGTCCTTTTTTTTGAAAGTACAAAGCACATGTGTAGGCTGGTGGAGTTGACAACGAACAGGGATGTCCTGGTGCGAGCAGATCTAGCCACTGTATTAAAACATCTTTCTGAAAATCTTTTCAATTCAACACAGAGTGACAGAAAACTGTCTGGTTATGTTGCAGCCGATTGCCCTTGATGTGTTTGTTACTCATTGCAGGCTAATTGCATGAGATTGTTTTGGTGCTGCAGACATGCTGAAAGACTGAACTGTGGATTAACCATGCATCAGATACCTGACCTGACTTGCCATCATCCCACAACACTTCAGTGTTTGGCTTGCCAGCCAACCATGCAAAATGGGATTGCTGACATCAGGGTGCCGTACGAGGAGGGACGGTCTGACCGGGAGAGCAGGAGGGACGCCTCGCGTTTTTATGGGCTGACATCACATCTTGAAAGCTGCTGCCCTCTGGTGAGTCAGCATACAAAAGGCAATCATACGAGCCTGATCGTCCAATCGTCTGGATGGAGGGGAAAGTGCTGCTTCTGCCAGCGGACTTGTTGTAACTAATTCTCTGCCTGTGTCAGGGAATTTTGAGAACGCTGCAAAGAGCCTTCCGTAAATCTCCACCTGTTTTCCGTGACTGTAACCTCGTTTGCTGCTCATAGGCTTTCCAAGCTATGTCAGTGTGTGTCCCCTGACCAGACTTTGCCCATTGTGTTTTCACTGGACTGGGGCAGGAACATCTTTTTGCTGCTCACCCTGTGCAGTCTCCTTCACGCCTGGAGCACTGGAGCCCACTCCATTATGAAACGTGGTGTGCGGATGATGCTCTTCTTTTGGACAGTCTGGAAGTAGTTCTTAATTACTTTGCTGGTAGGAAAATCTAGAACTTCAGAGAAAGAGGAAAACAAGTGGTGTTTTTTTTGGGGGGGGGGTATTTTGTCTGTGCTTTGAAGACCAGAAGTCTTGCTTCTCTTCTACAGCTGGCTGCCATAGCTCTTGAGATGCAAATCAAGATTTATGTTTTGAGGGTCTCTTCTCTTTTTGACTATGGATTTTACTAGTGGGAAAAAGATGAAGTATTGCGTCTCATAACGATTGCAAATAGCCATCTCTTAGGGTCATTGCTACATCAAAGAGGCAGAGCATCTCTTTGTTGTGGTTGGCATCACACACCCTGATGCTTTCTTCAGCAAATACAGCTGAGAATTATTTGCTATCACTGCCTCAAATATTCTATAATACATCCCCACACTTTCCTCTTTTTTCCCCTCCCATCTCCTGAGGTGTGAAGAGAACTCTCAATGAAAGCACTAAATATAGAGGCAAAGAGACTATTGCACATCTGGGGATAAAGAGGGAAATTACAACCTGGAAAACACACAGACAGACTTGACTTTCTGATTTCAAACTTGATTTCTGCACTGAGCCCATAGGTGCCCTTCAGTCTGTCTGTGGAATGATCAGTTTTATTTACCAAAAACTTTTCATTTGCAGAGAATCACAGAATCACAGAATCATTTAGGTTGGAAGAGACCTCCAAGATCACCTAGTCCAACCTCTGACCTAACACCAACAAGTCCTCCACTAAACCATATCACTAAGCTCTACATCTAAACGTCTTTTAAAGACCTCCAGGGATGGTGGCTAAACCACTTCCCTGGGCAGCCCATTCCAATGCCTAACAACCCTTTCAGTAAAGAAGTTCTTCCTAATATCCAACCTAAACCTCCCCTGGTGCAACTTTAGCCCATTCCCCCTCGTCCTGTCACCAGGCACGTGGGAGAATAGACCAGCCCCCACCTCGCTACAGCCTCCTTTAAGGTACCTGTAGAGTGGCAATCACCACCTTAGTGGACAATCATCCCAATGATCCTTTCAAAAAACATGTATCTTTATTGTAGGCCTGTTTCTGTTCAGTTTTAACTCCCAGAGATAAAATGACATTATATATTTTTACTTGTTTGATTGAAAGTGTATAGCATTGTAAATGTTCCACAAATGTAGGTACTGATAGGTTGTGATCAAATCACCGTTTAAGTTTTTATTGCGTTAATCTGTGACATTTCACAAGTGCCTCTTCACAGAAGGAAAAATTTCAAGATCAGGATTGTTCTTGTGGCTTGTTTGCCAATATCTACTTTGAAGCACAGACATCAGGACTGGACAGAGATTTCCAGGAACAATCTGCAACAGCTGTAATATTTGTAAAATTAACACAGAGACTTAGCTCTTGCTAACAGATTTCCCTGACTTTTGGTGAAACACAGGCTCTGCAGAATTTTGGGTACTTTTATTAGTCAGAGTTGGCACCACCATTTTAATGTAACCATAGCTTTTTCAGCTGTGTGTGCCCAGGATTTAGGAAAACCTCCAATAGACAGCTGTTGTCAGTCTGACAAGAGTTACACATGGGAAATGAAAGGGACTGGGGAAGGTTTTATTATTAGATTCACCCATTCTCCGGGAAAAAGGTATAATCACACTAAAATGAGTGTCTAAGTGGAATCAGTTGCACTCTGAACGTGACCATCTCTGCACACAGACAACCAAACAGCCCTGTTAGCCTCCTTTTATCACTTTTAGATGGCTGATGGTGAGAAAAGTCCTACATGAAGTTGCTGTGCTGTGTTGTTCTGCTATTTGAAGCGGACCACAGCTTTATGTCTGATGGTGTTTCTCTGTCACTGGTGGGAACAAGATGAGTATGCATTATCCCACCCCTCCGGAGTGCCATGTGGACTGGTGTGCACACAAGAGAAAACAGTCTATGAACAGGGAGCACCCTAGCATTGTGCAGGTACCCAGGAGGCTGTGTTTGCCTGAGGTGCAAGACTTGCAAAGGGATTTCTCTCTCAGATAAATCCCCGTCCTCTCTTTCTGCACCATGCCCCTTCATGCGCAATAGCCCTGCCCAGATGAATGCTCTCCAGAAGAGTGCAGGGAGCAGGCTATTTTTACTGCAAATGCATCTCAACAGTAGTGTGAAAGGGAGGACTTCTGCTGAATAGACAGGAAGGAAAGGAGGTTTGGCACATGGCATTATCCCAAAGCATTTCTCAGCTGTGCCGTTAACCACTTGGTGGATGTTTTATAACAGCCCCCTCCCCTTCCTGTCTGGATGCAGCCTTCTAGCTCACCTGAATCTGCCCCTGTTTCTCACAGACCCGGGCTGCCAGCTCCTGCAGTGTCTGGGAGGCTCCAATCAGTCATTCTGCAGATAAGTCTGAACGAGCTCCTGGCAAAGGTGTATCCTCACAGCTCCTCGGGACGGTTGTTGCTCGAGGGCAAGGGCACAGACAGGTGTGCCACAAGGGTATCAGAGGGCAAAGCATGGATGTTGAAATCTCTGGAAATGGGCCTCTGTGCCCTGCTTCCCACAGAATATCAGACACGGTGTGCTGCAGAAGCTTCATCCCTTTGTGGTTCTCAAGGCGAGTAGTGTTAAACACTGGGATGACTTCACTGTTCTGCATCCAAAAAAAAAAAAAAAGGAAAAAAAAAGAAAAAAGTGGAGCCAGCTTTGTCTGGAAGCTCCACTGAAGATCTCATCCCTCTTTGGAAGCCTCTGGGATCTCTTTGCAAGGCTGCTGGACCTGAATGGAACAGCAGGTGTTAGTGCAGATTTTTGGTCAGAGGGTCTCTAAATCCACCCTAACTGTGAGAAACATGGTGCAAATCACATGTAAAAGAAGCTTGCGTTTGCTTTTCATAGTTAATAGTGGTATCATGGCCCTTTTTTTTTTTTCTTTCTTTTTTTTTTTTTTTCCCCATGAGAAAGGCAGAAAAAGCAAAACATATACAGGCTGTCTTCACAAGGAACTTTCAATTCTTTGAAAGCAATCCCTACTATCAGTGCTGTGGGGAGCTTCCTGGTTGATTTTTTTTTATCTGAGAACATCAGGGAAGGTCACCTGTTGAGTATGCAGGACACATGGGATAGACCCTCAACCCTTTCCTTCCTTAGAAATGCAGGTGATGCCTGATCACTCAGCAAACAAGGCAGGAACACTGCTGGCAGTGTTGCCTGCAGCAGCTGCAAACTGGACATGCATACAGTGGTGACTGCATACAGTATATTCCTCTCATCACTGAGACAAAATTACAGGTATCAATACTCAGTAGATTTAAAAAATATTATTATCAGATTTTGGGCTTTTTATGTGCTCCCAGTGCACTGAGTAGCAGAGATCTTTATTTTCAGAAAGTTTGCGTTCATGATTTGAAGAATGCTTACTATTTCATCCCAGTGAATAAATGCTTTTTTTGCTAGCAGATCAAAGATATTCCACAGTAGATTTCTTTCCATATTGTATGAGAAATTGTGGTTATAGACCACCAGCATTCATTGGCCTTCTACCAGCCAGACTTTTATGGCTATTTGGCAAACATGCTGGGAAAAGTACATAAGAGTTTGCTGCTATTGGCAAATTCCTACTCCATCCTATTAAGTGTGGATAGGACATGAAAGTAGGTGGTAATAAATGCAATTATGTGGATGCATTTAAGGAAATGAGTTTTTAGAACAACAAAACAACCAAAACAAAAGCCTATCTGAGAATTTAACACCATTATTGGGTCTAAAATATTTGAGACTGGCCAAAAAGGTAACCATAATCTTGGTGCTCTTCAGGAGCCACTGGAAACTTAACCAGAAATCTACTGGGAATAACTATATAAGTAAGTAAGTAAACATTCAGATAAATAAATAGATAGATAGATAATAAATAAAGGCCCACAGAAAATGGATCCTCCATGGTTCATATCCTGTAACCTTCTTTACATAGGACTATAAGTAGTTGCCAACCTGCCTAACCATTCTGCCTTCGCATAAATCACATGCCTCTTTCTGTGGCCAGGGGATGGTGTTTGGGGAAATCCTGTTACTCCTAAATATGTGTGTTCGCCTCTGTTCATGGAATGAAGAATCCTGCTGGCTAAACACTGAATCTCTTTTGGAGATGGGAAGAAGAGCAGCACCCCTCCACACACAAGACACTCAGGCCAGTGCTGCTGCAGTGTTCGTCAGAGCCACTGGAATGCCAGTTAACAAACTTTAACCTCATTCCTGCCACAAAACCCATGTTTTTGAGTGGTCAGGGCAGGAGACCAGAGACAGAAAAACCCTGTCAGTTGGTGCTGTTTCGTATGTAGCTTTGGGGTATATTGGTTAATCTCTGCAGCCAGCTGAGTCAAGATTCTGACAGTAGGGACAGGGCAGGAGGGCTGAATACCTCAGCTAACGCCTAGCTGAGTGCTTTGCTACAGCCGTTCTGTGTGACAGTCAGATGGCCCACACAGAGGACGTCACTTCTGTTTGGGGCAGTGTTTGGGAAGACCAACACTTATCTGCAGGTGAGGACCCTGGAGGATGCATCTGGAAGGATGTGACCGCCTGGCCACAGCTGGGAATGTGGTGGCTGCTTTTGAGAAAGGAGTGAGGTTTCAGGCACACCCTTCCACATGGTGTTTGCCAAGCTACAGATGGTTTCATGCACAGCGGCTTGTCTCATTTTACTGCCTTCTCTGGGTATTAACACCTCTGGTGCACAGCACAGGGACCTTTCATTGCTGGCTCTGGCCTTCCAGGTTTCACTCCAAGGACCAGACTCTGAAGCATTAGGTGGCTCAGCATCTGGCTTGAAGTTATTGGTAACCTTAGGTTCAATCCAGCCTTGAGGAACTTGGCTGAATTAGGAATTCAGTCCAAATTCCCTTTGTTCAGGAAGATGGGTTTATGCAAACGTAGGATGAAAATAGCCTCTTTTACTCACCAAGTTTCACACTGTTTTCACCAACACTGAATGAAAGATTCAAGAGGCCGAGTCTCTGTCAGGTGCCTGAGAAAGGCCTGACAACACCTGCCTCCCCCTTGGCCTCTTCCCATTGGAAAGAATATACACTGGAAGATGTTAGAAGAAAATGTCAAGCTACTCTGCAGCATGATTAAGTCTGCCAACGTTAAATATGTGGTCACAGTTCAATCTCTTGGGTGGAAGAAGGAATTCTATACAATAAGGCAGAGATTTGCCCAAATAATATAGGGGGTTCTCTTGAAATACTTGAAATATCTCTTTATGTCATTTTCCTATTGTCTTCAACTGGTTTACTGGGTATTTTTCAAACTCACACAAAGATGAAGAAATGTCTACTGCTTCCTGTTCTTCCGGTAACAGTGAACTGCTTGGCTGATTGCATAAAATATAAAGATTTACATTCCAAGTGAGAATAGAATCTCTAAAGAGACTAGACAACCTCTTAGAAAAATCTCTTCCATCTTCTCTCGCACCCCGCTATCAGGTGTTGGAACCTTAATTTAGCGGAAACAGAGAAAGCTTCTGGTGTAGTATTGAAAGTTCAGTTTCTTTGACACTGGACAATCTTACTCAGGGCTTAGCATTAAGAATTGTCTTAGGAAAATAAGCATAAAACTAGTCAGTCAGAAATCTATGTATAGTTTTTTTTTAATTAATATTATTATTATTTTGAGCAGAGGTTCCTCTCATTAAGAAACTTACTCAGAGCACCCTGAAGCTTGCTGTGTAAAGTGTGATGTTACAAGAAGAGAATTTATCTCTCCCTCTCCTCTTCTCCTGTGCACCGAGGCTCTGTTTTTCACTGCCTCTGCAAGCTCAGGAACATGACAATGTCACCTTTTACAGGAAGGACAAGAGAAAAGTCTTAAAAATGTGTTTTGAGCCATGTCTGTGAAGGTGGTTAGTTTCCCAATCTCCCAAATTGTCCCGTGGCAGGGCTGGGCTAAATTTAATATTGTAGTAAGTTGTTGGCTCTTACTTGACATAGGAGATGAGTCATTATACCCGTTCTGGCAGCAAATAGGTTTAATCCTGGGAACTGCAGTTAGCTAATCAAGGAAGGATTTTCTTGTTGCTTTTAATGACATTGCTATATGAAACTTGAACTAGCAGGTTACTACTGTCAGACTGTTTGAAAAAGCAGGTGACTATGGGTGGGGTGTGAAAAAGAAAGTCTGACAGGTTGCTGATATAATGACATTTTAAAAACACCTTACCAAGCCTGGTAATTTTTACTCTTGGGCTTTGTAATGTATCCCACTGAAACCACACATATATATAATTCTTGCCTCTTAATAACTTTGCAAAGAAAGAAAGAAGGAGAGAGAGAGAGAGAGAGAGAGAGAAAGAAAGAAAGAAAGAAAGAAAGAGAGAGAGAGAGAGAGAGAGAGAGAGAGAAAGAGAGGGAAAAAGGAGAAAACTATCCATAGCGTGATGCAAGTCTTCCCATCAGAGAAGGTGCTAGTCCCTGCTCTCAAGACTGTAGAAGCAACCATACTCTGAATCTCCATTTGAAGACCTTCACTCAGTGTCCTGGCAATGGTCAATATACAGAGGACTGAAGAGTTTCTACAAAACCAAGAATTACGTGCTCAGCATAAAAGAGTGATCTTTCCAGGTTGCCTCTCCCCAAGCTCTCCTCTCAGCATATGTGAACAAGTGTTGTCCCAGCCTGCAGGTCTTTGTTTGTCCCAGACCTAGCTGAAGGTGCCATCTCTGCCAGCTGCAATTTGTTCAGGAAGGAGAAATTCAGCTCCTTACGGGCAAAGAAATGCAGAGACATTACAAATGGCTGAAAAAAGCATCTAACATCATGGCTAGAGATGGGCAGGGGATGTTCTGTTTAGACATTTACCTTGGTTATTTGCTATGGGCAAAAGGGGAAATGTTAAGTTTTTTGGAATGGAAGTTTTTAGTGTGTATGTTTGGAAATTTCTCATCCAAATGAGAAAGAGACATCCATCTCAGACATTTCTACTTTCACAGTTATAGGCTTCTTCTGTGTACTTTGGCAGGAGATACTGCAGATGATCAGTCAGTGGTTATGGTCTTCACTTGAGGCATGGGGAAGTTTGGTTATCTCCAGCTCAGAACTGAGGCGGCCAAAGACTGGGTCGAGAGCTCACAAACTCTCAGTGAATGAATGCTCTGGAAACAGGTACTCATAATATGAGATGAACAATTTTCCATCTCTGTTTTACACTGAGTGAAGGGAGAGCAATTATTCTTAATAAATACATAAATAAATAAATAAAACCCCAAACTTATTTGCATTTTGGGGAAACATGGCTGGACTTTCATGTTTACAGGTTCTGAGGAACACAGTCTTCCTTACAGTAATTACCCTTAGGATCTTTCCTCAGGTAAATATTTCAAATGTGTTGCAGCCAGTCAGTATACCTGGTACACCTGTCATAAAGATAAGCACTGGAATTAAAATGCCTATCTGGGTTATTATCTGATAAAACATTTCTTGGTTCAATAAACTGAATCACAGTTACTTTCTCTTTATTTGTCAGCTGATTGCAAGCTGAGGAGATAGTAAGCAGCAGGAAGGAGGTTGAACTCTGAACTTTATTGCACAGGATAAGCTCTCCTTGACTGGTTTGAACCTTCTCTCTCTCTCAGAGTCATTTCAGCATGCAGGCACAGTGTTCAGAGGTATCCCTTACACTCCAGCGTCTGAACATGGTTCCTGCATCTGCCACTGGGGGTAACATGACTGCAGGCTCCTACAGAGCGTGTAGGAACAGCCCTTTCATTTGAGCTCTTCTTTAGAGTCAGACAAATGTGCCCCGATTATTAATATCCAAATAGCAAGTTACAACTGCCCCTGCAGCAAGGACATGTGACCATTTCAAAAAAAAAAAAAAAAAAAGCATAATTGGGGTTATGCCTACCATGGGCTGTTTCACACATCATTTACTGTGTTTTTTTATGCTGTTGTTGTTTATTTGTTTTTGTCTGAGAAAGAAGCTTCTCTTAAGACTATTCCCACTCAACAAAACCCTTAAGTGTCTTGTAGAGTAAAATATTCTTGTCTCTGTATGAAATTCAGGGCAGAATCACTGTAGAAATATCTATGTGAAGATTAATATTTATTTTGAAGATTATTTTGAAAGGCAGCCCTTGCTGTTAATTCAGGAGGATGACAGCTGCCTCTCTGCAGCAGGCACCCACAGGATGGGTTGCCATGTGCAGGCTTCTGAGGCCATACGAACACGTTAAAGTGCTCACACCTAGACAAGGTATCTGGTCAAAACCACGTCAAACTGCCAGGGAGACTTGTGGTTTTCTGAGGTCAGTTGCCTCTTGTTCACACTGGTGAAGGTGATGAGATGTGTCTCTTCTGAATCTTGATCATATATTTCATGTGGGCATTTCAAGAGCAGAGGAGGGGAGGAGCAGGCTGTGTAGCATCAGGAATGAGGGACAGGGTCTCTGCAGACACCCTGCAGAGGCAAAATCCCAAGCCACATAGTAGAGGGAAGGGACAGTTAAAGGCCATACATGGACAAGGGGCATCTTGGAGACCCTCAGGCTAGGAGGGACTAGAAGCTTGTGCCCTGTGCCAGCAGCAGGCAGGCTTCCCCCTTTGCCTGCAGATCTAATGATACCAAACAGAGCAGAGAAATCAAAGTACTGGAGGGCGGGATTGCTGTGCAGAGGGACCTGGACAGGTCCTGCAGAGGGGTCCCTATGATGGCCAGGGCTGGAGCAAGGGCATACAAGGGAAAGTAAGGGATTCTGGGCTGGCTCACCCCAGGGAAGAGGAAAGGAAGGGGGGACCTCACTGCTGTCTGCAGCTGTCTGCAGGGAGGGAGCAGATAAAATGGAGCCAACCTCTGCTCAGTGGAGATCAGCAACAGGATGAGGAGGCAATGGGCACAACCTGGAACGTGGGAAATCCCCCTTGGAAAAAACTGTGAGAGTGATCAGATATTGGAACCAGGCCCAGAGAGGATGTGAAATGTCTGTCCTTGGAGAAGATCAAATTTGACTCAACAAATAGCTGAGCAGCCTGATCTAACTGGACCTGCCTCAAGCAGGGAGTTGGATTAACTCCAGAGGGCCCTTCTGATCTGAATCATTCCACAGTTTTACAAAAATCATTTTTAAGAAAAAAAAAATTGCTTTTCAAAACTAAATAATTAGCTCCCATAGGTTTCTGTACATGGTTTTGATTTCTTCTTCTTTTTTTTTTTTTTTTGTTCTGTTGGTGTTTTTAAAACCCAAATGATACCGTCACATTTTTACAAGTTTTTAAAATTGTGTTCATATATAAAAAAACTGGAAGATCATTATTGTTATTGTACTTACCCACACTGTTACTACAATAGTTTCTTAAATGCAGTGTCCAGTTACCACTTAAGTTATCACACACTAGTAAGCTATGATATTTAAATTGTCTTGTTATTTAGGACCATAAGCCATATATTGGAACATAACTGTGCAAAGAGCTGTAAAAACTAGGTCCAAGAAAGACATTCTATACCACCAGGAACTTTTGAGCTAACAGAAAAAATATTTTTTTATTCTTAAGTGCTTTGAAATTTGTTTATTTTTTTTCCCCACTGATATTTTCAAGATAGACCAAGCAAGAGAGAGAGCTAATGCGAAATGAAAGCACAGAAAAATAAAGATATGTGGGCTTTCTGTATCACTCCATGTTACTCTGGAGAAACTCTGCTCATTGCACATCTCCAGACAGAAAACAAAACAAAGCAAAACATTTATTTGTGTCAAAAATAAAGTCATGTGAGTAAAGACTTTTGCTGACCATATAGCAGTGACTTAAATACATAATATTTTCTAGAGAATTCAATTTAAAAATACGTCTTGTATCATGAACCAAACTACCATTCCAGAAGCCTAGCATTCTTTTAGGCAAGTCATAGCAAATTACTAGGCAACCTTCTCGGGTAAGGGCGACCAGAAATTTCACCATCTCTGCCTCTCACACAGTTTAGAGCATCTCTCCCGGCTGCTTGTTAATTTCCATTCAGCTGGAAGAATCACTCAGCAACCTTCAATAGCTATATTTTGCCCTTTTGTTTGCAGCTTGAGATTGCTTTGGACTACGCCCTTCACTCAGGTAAAGTGATTCAGCTTTCCAGAAAGGGGTTCTCCTGTTAACTGGTAACTAGAGCATGTTGGTCACATAACAATGGGGGAGTGGATCTCTGACTTGTCTTTTTTCTTACAACTGCAGTTGGAAGGCTCTAATGGAAAACAGATGCAGAAAACATGCCAATTACACAACAAACCGAGCTGCTCTTCCCCCACATCCTCCCCTTGCTGCCCTGCAGCACATTTGGTTGCAGATAGCGCTGTGCCCGCAGGAGCCTTGCCTGGTTGCCAGTTGTGTGGCCGAATCTGTCCCTGGCTGCCAAGGCTGCATTAATGCTTTGTCATTGCACTTGCAGCTAACTAGGCCTAATGGTCGCTCCTCCAAACCAGGTCTTTGGTGAGGGACTTTTGTGCATTATTTCTTCACCAGGGCCGCTCTGAGCAGTTAAGCGATAGATCTGAAAAGCTTGAGGAGGCAGATGGGTGAGCAGAAAGCAGCATGCAGCACTAGTGTTCCTAACTGAGTGCTCTTGTAGCTAGGTAATAGCATTTTAGATACATTTTTTTTTTCAAACTATATATTTGAAACTCAAGGTTTGTTTTTTGAGAGGCAATGTTTTCTTTTTCTGTAAATCTTATGGCTCATTGCAGTACTGTGTATGAAAAATTGTTTAGTATACCAAGGAAATGGTTAGTCTTTGCTGTACGTTGAAGACAGAGTATTTTCCACCTGTCAGTAAACAGCTTTGATGAATGAATCCTGTTAGCTTGCTTGTGTATAGTATTCATAATTCAAGGAAAAGGGAGATAATAGCTAGGGGGCTAAACCCTCGTGCTAAAAGCATACTTGGGTGTATTTGACATTGTGGTTATGTCTGTGGCCATGGTGGATAATTCCCAGAATTTTTACAAGCAGAACTGCACATTGTTTATAGGAACTAAGCCACCTAATATAATTTTATCTGCCAGTGAGGAAGCATAAATGAAGAAAAACATACTTCCACTTTTCTTGTCCTTGACAGAGCTACATGCACATCTTAGAGAAGTAGATTAAATCACACACATGGCTGCCATCACAGTAATTTCTTCATTTGCATATGCAAACAGTTGTCTGTGCGGAAGGAACACTGTATTTATCAGTGAAGATAACTTTGCAGACATTTCTCACGCCTTAGATGCAATAACTGCACAGGTATTGGAGATGAACTAATGGTTAGAGAACTTTTGTGTACATTCATCTTGTTCCTTGAAAACTTATTCTTTGGATTATTTACAGGATTTTTCTTTTTTCTTTTTTCCTTTTTTTTTTTTTTAATTCCTACATTATTTAAAAATGCACTTTAAAAAATATATTTGCTCCCTAGTTTTATTACGGAAGATGTTTTTTATTGTTCATCTTAGAAGATGAAGCCAAAGTAGACAAGAATTCTGCAGACTGCTGAAGGAGAAAGAACAGCTTGGATGACTACAATGTAAAGGACAACAATTTTTCCAGTGTTTTATATCCTTGAATGTGGGCATGTGACTTCTGGCAAAGTCAGTCATGCTGGGAACAGTTTTGTTACTCACTTTCCAGTGATAAGCTGACTGAACTAAGGAGCTGTTTTCGGCACAAAGCTCTAATAGAGCTAAAATTATGCTCCCATTTTCTGCAAGACAGAAAGGGTCTTGGTTATAATGCTCAGTCATGGATTTTATACCATGGCCTAGGTCTTTCACTTGTCTACAGCAGAAAACCAGCCCTCTGTGTTAGCGGGTCTATGACCATAATGGAATGTTTGCTCAGCCCCTAGGAAGGTGATATTTTACATGTTCAAATGTGGTCTACATTCTGTCCTTCTGTGTCTGAGTTTGGGAATTGTATTTGATTCACACAAGCTGTTAGATAAGTTTGTTACTAGACTTTTTTTTTTCTTTTTTTTTTTCTCCTTAATTTGGGTACAGCTGCAATGCCAGCAAACATACCTTAAAAAAGCATGTTTTTTACTTCACTGCCCTCCACCCACCAGTAGATAGAACCGTGTCCCTGTCTGGCTAGACAACTGTGAGTCAGATCACTACCTTTCAGGCAGAATTGCTGGGAGGGAAAACATTCCACTGAAAAAAATAGGATGCGCTGAGTGATGCACGGCTTCATCTTTCTCCTTAAAATATGAAAAGAAGGAGTTCTGATCAAATGGCCCTTATTTGGTAAAAGTGCAGCTTGTTCTGCTGGCCCTGGGATGTTTGGAAGCACCACTTCTAGGCATGTTTGGCATTAGGAGGTATCTGGAAGATCAGATTATTTGCTCTTAATCTCTAATAAACGATGAGTCTGAACACAGTGCATGTTTACTTCCTGCTCATTCCTGAAAGGGGAATGAAAGAAAGGACAAACCAGACAGCCTGCTGTTTTTGCTGCCATTACTGTCCGTAACACTTCCTCTCCTTGTACAATCGTTCAGCAGCTGATGGAAAATTCCTGTTCCATAAAATCAGAGAGGCTTTTAGTTATTTTGTGTACCTGTCCCACCTGTTACAGTCCTCTTGTAAGCTGGCTCCAGAAAAACCCATCATCTACTGAATCCCAGGGCACTGAAATTTGCAGGATGTGACCTGACTCTGCTCAGTTGCATCTGGTGATTCTCCAGAGCTGCTAGCCTGCGATTATTCCCATCCGACGCAGAGGAGTAAATCAAATACGGACGACAGGCACGAGGGCGCGATTTCTGACAGGGACACTAAGCAGGGACGGGATGGGCAGGGTCTTCCCGGGCTCTCTGAGTGTGACGCTGCTCCTCCAGCATTTCTCCCAGCGAAAGCAGACTTTGCAAGGCCAGCAGTACCTACTTCAGTGGTAGCACTGGCAGTGGATGTTTTAGAGAGAGAATTCACCCTGCTGAAAGAAAGAACATGTATCAAAGATGGGACTTTGTGGAGTGAGGGGGTCGGGGGAACACGCTCTTGGGTTGTTAGTGCTGTGTGAGAGTGAAGGTGTGTGACAAGCTAGATGCTGGGACTTCCCCAAGTACTCCAAAATGTCAAGTGGCAGAAAACCATCTGAATCATTTCTGATGGTAATGTAATCCAAGGTTCTGCAAAACACTTTTTTTTTTTTTTTTCTGTTTGGCATTTAGTCATGTTGGTATTTGTTGTCCATTATTTAGATACTCTGTTTCTTTGAAGTCTTTCAGTTCAGGGAAGCCTAGGTATCCCCAATACTGATTGAAGTTTAAAGGCAGGCACATTCTGACTAAGCCTCTTGAGGAAAGTTTCCTATCGTGCATCAAATTTTTTTTTTCTCTGTGTGTACTAAAACATAAGCCCCAAACACTCCAGAACTATTTGTGCAGAAGCCCACTCTGACCAGGAGTGGGTCCTCTTGGCAGTCGGTGCTGCACAGATTTCAGCAAGGAGTTTCTGTGCATTGTCCTCCTCCAGCTGCCAGAAAACTCCCAGTCTGCTCTGAAGTAGATAACTACTGGTGAAAACATTTACAAGTGTAAGGTGAAGGCAGAAGACAAGGCTTTTCAAGTACACTTATCATTACTCTCATTACCAAAAGTAAAAGATAAAGATAGCTGTATCTACATTCTGCACCACTTTTTGTTTGACTTACCCGGCTACATAATCCCTTTGAAGTTATCTTTTACCTTATTTGTATAATATGAACTGTAGATGTCTTCCATGACTTCTGAATTGTAAATCCTGCATCTATAGTATAAGAGATATCTTACAAGTTTTTTTGTAATTGTAATTGGACCCCTTTTCCTAGGATGCTGTCAGCTGTATGTTTAGAAATGTGCTTAAAATTAATATGCAAAAAATGAAAGTCTGCAACTGGACACACAAATAGATGGAAATAAATTGCAAACAGACTAACTGCATACATATATTTATGTAGTTGAAACTAAATCTCTCTCTGAGCAAAAGAAATGTGAGGCAGCATGAATGTTACCTTGATTTGTAAGCTCTTAGTACACTTTGGTTGGAATCACACCCCTCAGCTTCTCTAGTCAAGCACAATCTCAAATTTTAAGTTGTGATCATACTACAGAACTGGAGATTGATTCATCTTTGAAACAAAAATCTTCCAAGGCAAAAGTCTTTTATCATATTATGAAATAGCCTTGTGATAAAATCCGTACTATTCAACCTTGGGTCCACAGCAATGTCCAGGTCATTAGTACAAGGTCTAAAAAGATTATGATAGTGACCATGTTGTAGATTTCTTTGAAGCATTCAGTGCCTGCTGAAATGGCACAGCTCCAGCTCTGATCCTGCTGCTCCCCTTCCTTGGCTGCACACACTCTGTTAACAGCACCACTGGGATTACCTTCATTTTTATTCGTGGTGATGAGTGACAACAGAGAACGGACCTGAAACAGAAGAGGCTGTTAGAGCAGCTTGTTGATCCCCTGCGTGGAGAGCAGAGCACCTGCACAGGCAGCACTGTAAGTGATGCCTCAGTCCTGCACAAAATTCCAGTCTCAAATTCTCTGCTTCCCTCAAGGACCTGTGTCTATTTTGAAAGAGAAAAAAGTGCCTGTATGTCTTTTATTTGTTTACATATGGCAAAAAAGAAAGCTGCAGTGAATGTTAACTGTTTATATTTGCTGAATATATGTTCAGCTTATGATGTTGGATTTAATTGCACAATAAGGTCAGCAAAAATATATGCCATTATTAATACACATACATGGTCAGTCTGGCCAGTAACTTCTCAGAAAGTGTTAAAGAAAAATTTTTTCTTCTTCTCAAGACAAAAATAGAAATAGAAAAATAAAAGAATGTAGAGAAGGGGAAATTACTTGTCCCTAAATCACAACTTTGGGACATTATGGCTGGCAGTTTATTTACATATGTAATGGTTTTACAAGTCTGTATGTTCTAAAAAAATGTTACAACAAAGAGATGAATAAGTGATGGTTTGTGCAACATGATATGTTTTCCTTTTTTTAGGAACAAACCAACTGCTCCAAATTTATCCAGGCCTCACATGTTCTTAGTTGTATCCCCTGACCTAATGAGAACTGTCAGTTTCTCACCCATGCACAGGCTGTATGCTTCCTTTCAAAATTTCCTAAAATACTCCTGGGTTTGTCCTGCCAGAAAATACTGGGGAATCTGACCTTTTGGGTCTTAACAGAGGAAACAGCTGCCTTACTGTCTGCAGTAAAGCTGTATGACAGACCTATTTAGACAATCCTAAGACAATTAATAATTATAAAAACTTTAAGTCTGTCTTCACTAAAGAAAAACAGTTTTTATATATACTAGACTTCACAAGGTATGGGCATGTTTTCCATATAATTTTGATATCAACTGGAAGATCCCTTTTTCCTGTTCTTCATATTCAGAACACATCTGATATCTACTTGCCATTATTGCCGTGCTCTGGCCAGGGCTAGCTAAAGGAACTGGGATGAGCTTTTGGGAACATGCACTGAACTTCCAGGTGATTTAAAGGATCCTTACACCCATCTTCTTTAGGGATGAGGGAAAGACTGGGAAGCTGCAAACCTAGCAAACACCTTTGGCCTATTCTTTTTTGAGGCAAAGTCTCCAGACTGCGTTTTTTTGCTTGTTTGTTTGTTTTAAGAACAAGGTCATGAGTTGTGACTTATGAACAGCTGTAAGTAGTGTTTGAGTGTGAAACCTTGTTGCAAGGAAGGAGGAAGTCAACAATACCTTTGTAAATGATTTCCAATAGAGAATCAAAGAATTGGCCACTAGAAAACTTGGCTAATATCTGCGGAATGAGAGCTCTGGTTTAAACAGATAATTACTACCTTGTCCACAGACACTGAAGTGTCCATTTACTGTCATGGACAGTCTGAGAGACTACAGTAATAAATGGCAGCATATTTTCAGTTACTTGCTGTACTGTAGTCTATGAAATACGAGGGAATACTTCAGCGCTGTTGCAACCAGCAGAGCAGCTGAACTCTACAAAGCCCTTTCCTTGACAGCTTGTATCAAAGTAAAGTTTATTGTGTGATATACCCTACATGCTTCAGAGGGTCTAATGTAAGGCTAGGCAGGGGAAAAGTGAGGGCAGGATCATGGCTCTTGTGAAGCCTTTAAGGTCCGAGCATGTCCATTCAACAGTCTGTTTCTTCAGTGTGTGAGATTACTTTCCCTCCTGGGAAGCATAGGGTCTCTGTGCCTTATTAATACTCATTGTATCAATTATCAGTCTCTCCATAAATTGGTCAGTGAAGAGCCATAGTGACGTTTAGGTTTTACTGCGGTGAGTCCTACTGGGTTTCAGTACCATCAAATCTGGCTGCAGCTGGTAAGAACACGATGCAGCAGCCATGGGCCACGGATTGCACTTGGCCCTCGGTTACATGCTCTCCTTTCTCAGACAGGAAATTACTATGCTTTTCTTAGTAATAAAGACAGAACTTCCCTCCCTTGATCCTTCGAAGACAGGTAGGTGTACTTCTGTTACTTAAAATACTCTTGTGGTTTGATGCTCGATAGAGAAATCAGGGTGCTTGCCAGAGATATTATCACTTAAGTGGTAGATGTGTTTTTCACCACCTTTTTGCAGATGTCAAATGAAATAAAATACTAAGATGGATTTTCTGCATAGGGACAGATAAAAGAACAGATCTTTCCTATGGTCAAGGAGGGACTGTGGAGGTGTATTAAGGTGGTAAGGGTCAGGGAGAAACTAACAGGAAGCAGTAGAAGATAGAAGTGCATATATTCATATTGGATGTATATGTGGACATCAGGAGGGAGGACACTGTCATTCTGAATGGAAGGAGGCAGTAGTCTAATGAGATATGAGAGAGGAAGCAGTGATCCATGTCATGTTCTGTGTTGATTATTTACTGTACATTGCATGAGCAAGAGCTCATTATTGGTCCTCTGTCTTAGAGTCTTTCCTGCAATGTGGTGATTTCCTTCATCAACACAACAGACACCAGACCAAAATGTATTAAAGTTATTCTCATAATACCTTGTGAAATTCTACTTAAAATGTGCTGCAAAGGAGTAAAAAAAGGAACACTTGAGTAACAGGAGATTTCAAAAGCCAAGCCTGCTAAGAAAATTCCTCTGAAGGCAAATTTATTTGTAAGAATAAAGAATGTATACAGTAACTCAATTATCCTGTACTTCAAGAAAGTTTGGAGGTGGCTCAGGACAGAGAATTGGCATCTCATTAAAAAAATAAGAATGGTATCAAAACTATGAATGATTTTTTAAATATTTATTTAATCATCTTTGGCATACGCTTTACATATTTAATTTTACATAAGTTTCTTCTCTTTCCTGTATGCAGTACCTCTAAAGATGCACAGTCACTGGCTAATGCCAAAGTTTTAAAAGAAAAGACTGTTGTTTTTTACACCACAGCAATAACTCCGATTCTAGCAAACAAGTGCTGTAATTGGCATTGATTCTCTTGATGTGGTGTAACAGTAGCAATTGTTTCTCTGTGCCACTGCTGTTGAATCTAATCAGGAATTAAGTTATCTGTAGGTACCATATTCCAAAGGAAATAAAAGTGTAGCAAAAAAAAATATTACACATTTTTGCTTTTCTCTGTAACGCAGTATTCAGCAGCTTTGCTTTGAAGGGTTTCCTGGCTCTCAGTCACTCCCCTTCCCCCATCCCCATCCAAGTTCATGAAAATGTCTTCTGGTTTAAGACCAAGTAGAAAACCTAAAATTATATAATTTTTTTGTATTTTTTGTCCCATTTTTGTAGGTGATCAACAACTTTTTGTATGCCTCCCGCAAAAATATCATGAATTTCTCATGTCTTCTGAAATCTTACATGGCAATAGATAGGCATATTTCTTCTCCATGTTAAGACTCTGTAAATGTTTCTTTACCCTTTGTAAGGTACAATAAGGTACAATAGAAGGTACAATAAGGTTAAGTATTTCTGTGTTAAGTGCCATGTAGATTTCAATTTATGAGATAGGCAGTAGTTCATTAACATTTTACTCAGAGGCTGAAGTTCTTCTTTCTGTACTTACTGTTTAGAACAAGATCTATTACAGAGTGCAGTACTACTGTTTTGGCAACTTATTTACAAAATACAGTTGACTAACAAGGATAAAATTATTTTTAATGTTAATTCCTGTAAAACTGAATCAGGAGATGGGTGACTCAAGATAGAATCCTAGAATATCCTGAGTTGGAAGGGACCACAAGATTCATTAAGTCCAACTCCTGGCTCCTCACAGGACCACCCAAAAATCAGACCATGTGTTTGAGACCATTGTCCAAACACTTCTTGAACTCCAGCAGGCTCAGTGTTGTGACCCCTGCCCTGGGGAGCCTGTCCCAGTGCCCAACCACCCTCTGGGTGCAGAACCTTTCCCTAACCCCCAGCCTGACCCTCCCCTGTCCCAGCCCCATGCCGTCCCCTCGGGTCCTGTCGCTGTCCCCAGAGAGCAGAGCTCAGCGCCTGCCCCTCCATTCCCCCTGGGGCAGAGATGGATAGAAGCTGGATTCTTTCTTCTATATGTTGAACTTCTGCATATTGAACTCCAGCATTGATCACAGCTATGAATCAAGCTGTCTAAAAGTACATTCTGCAATAAATGCACACATTTGAAGACGGTAAACAGCCAAGTGCAAGAAGGAAGACAGTCTAGTTTATGTAAATAGGTAACTTTACACCTTGACAATTTAGGAAGTTTTCGCTTCTGTACTGTTATAGCCCACTCTTATCTAAGGGAGTTTATCACTGTTTTTATGAGCCATGTAATGAGGACATGGGCTGGCTGTTAACAGCCTTCGCCCCAGTACTGGATTTTGTCTGCACTAATCACGCTAGATAAAGAAAGTCATTTGTATGTTTGATTTGTGAAATACCTTATTGGTTACAACTGTGTTGCCTAGAGATGTTAAATAGTGTAAGGGAGCAAGATTTTTATTTAAGTGTAGGGTGCAATAATTAAGCATGATCTAAGTCCAATGATTTAAATGAATTTTGGTTAGGACTGTACAATTGTTTGACAAAGGTCAAGCTGAGAGTTAGGGCAGAACAAGTTGGTAATTCAGGAGCTTTTGGCTACTGAATCTACACTGAGTTTACCAGGGATCTGTGCCTCTCAGATCTGTGAGAAAAAATTTATAATCAGGTTTATGTACAGGACTGTGTTATAGAACACTGCTAAGCTGTATTTTCTCCTAGACGTGCAATGTTCACACTCATCTTAAAGTCGATCTCCTTCCTGAAGTGTGTCTCCTTTGGCTCGTGCTGGAAGGATCCCTTAAAGCACTGCTCTGGGAATTACAGGAGTGGGGTTCAGTTCTTTGTTTTCCTTCACCTGTCCTTGCAAACTTCAGCATCTCATTTCTCTTCTCCTCATTTGTCACATCCAAAAGGTGGAGATCATACTATATCCTGGTTTTGAATAAACAAACCAGGCTGCATTTGTCCTCTGCAACATTAGAACAGAAATGTACTCATACCTGGGTAGACCTCAGCTGCAGAGCTTCATCTCAGGGCAGTTTTTATGATGAAAAACAACTCTCTTTTCCAAATGAGGGCTGTACTATCATCAGTTGCAATTAGTTCTTGTTTTCACATTTGATCCTTTGAAAAATTGTTCCCTTTTAGTTGCTAACATTACTGTAAAGTTTTTGGGCAGTAGTTGATCAATTTAGTTCACCTTGTAAACTACTGGAAGTACTGAGTTAGTCTTCTACATTTAGAATTTAGGGTACCTTTTAAATAAATTTAATTAGATCTATTGACTTCCTGATTGATAAGCAATGACTTTATACACATTCATCTCATAGTTCTCAACTGCCAAATAAAACATTGTGGTTAGAAGGGGGAAATTTCAGGAATGTCTGAAGCATTCACTAGAAAAAAAGAAATCCTTCTTCTGGAGTAGCCAGCCATCAGTCTTGCCCGTAGCTCATCTTTTGCTAAAAAGAAAATAAAGTTTTTTTTTAAAATATCTTAACTTGCTAACACAAAAGAAACAAAAACCACAGGAATTTTCAGTGTTCAACTCAAGATTGCTTTTAGCTGATTTAAAGGACATATAATTGTTGCAGTGTGACTCATAGGCCTGTTTTATTGATCTTCTCCACTATTAAAATATATATAGCCATATGTACTTCTGGGACTCATTTGCTTCTTTTTCCAAATATTTAGGAACAAGATATGCCAAGATACTAAGATTTTGCCTCTGCTATTCTTTCAAAGTTCAGTGCCCTAAAATAGAAGACATCCCAACAGATAAGGATCACTGCATAATGTATTTATCCTCTCTAGACTAAATACAATGCCTTCCTACAGACATTTTTTTTTTAAAAAAAGAAAAGTCCATAGTCTCTTTCATGGGAAATTACTAGCTGAAGAATGGTAAATCCAACAGTGCATACACAGGTCACATTGCTACCACCATGTTAAGTGACTCCAAAGGGCTTTACCTTAGTCAGATTCCTGCAAAATCTCTAGTCTGGGTAATCTCCAAGAGAAAAATGACTCTCTTGTACACTGACTCTTCAACCATATTCAGTGATTCAGCTCCCACTAAAGCAGCTTCTTTAATGGTTATTTAGCCAAATCATTTCAGATTAAATATTCCATCCTAGGTTATTTCACCCAGAGGATTAGGCTCACTTTTCATCAGAAAGCTTTGCCATTAGGCCATCCAGCCCCCCGAGCATACGAGCATAGTCTATGGAAATGAATTAGACAAATTAGCCAATTAGACACATGCTGGCCAGTCGGACCAGACAGGATGCACCCAAAGGTGACAAAGGAGCTGGCCTGTGTCCTTGCAAGGCTTGCTCTCTACCATCTTAATCTCTAACATCTTTGATGACTTTGATTCCTTTGTGTGCATCTTCAGGAAAGGCAAGAAGGAGACTCCCAGAGGATTTTGGGATCTACAGACTTGTCAGACCCTGCTGAGTCCCTGGGAAGGTGAGGGAGAAAAATCCTCCTCTGAGCTACTTTCACTCATGGAAAAGATAAGAAGGCCACAGGGAGAAGCCCTGTGACAAACATACCAGGGGCAAATCCTGCACAGCCAATCTGATTGCTTCTTACAGGGACATGGGCTTGTGGAAAAGGTGAGGGCAGCAGGTGTTATACAACTTGACTTTGGCATGATGTCTTGCAGACTATTTACAGCCACACCTGTGAGATATAGGCTGGGTCTGTGGACAATGAAATGGGTGGAAAACTGGTTGGACTTCCAGGTTCAAGAGGTTGTGATGGCAGCATGAGGACCAGCTGGTGGCTGCTTACTAATTCTGTGCCTCAGAGACTGGCTGTGGGATCAGTACAGTTTAAAGCCTTCCTCAATGATGTCCATGATGGGTTGGACCACGCTCTATGACAATTTGGACAGGACACCAAATGGGGGGCAGCAGTCAAGATGCTGGAAGGCAGGTCTGCTATTCATAAGGCATTACAGTCTGGAGAAATTAACTGATGGAAAACTCACAGCATTTGTTAAATGAAAGCCAGTGCAAAACTGGACCTCTGTGATAGAATGCAGCAGGACAGGCTGTGGCCAAGCAGTTCTGCAGAAAAAGCCCTGGTGGAACACGGTGTGATCAGGAGGCAGGAGTGCACCAACACAACAAAGCAGCCCCCACATTCTAGGCTGCACCAGCAAGGAGCAAGGGTAAGCGATCCTGATGGGATGGTCAGCACTTGTAAGTCTGCTCTTGGTGTGCCATCCTGGGGTTTGGGCTCCTGGTGCACGACAAGCCCTGACATACAGGAAGAAGATCAGTGGAGAGCCCCTGTGATGATTGTGTTTGGAGAGAGGGATGTACAAAGGGAGGTGGACTGGTTTAGTCTGGGGAAGAGGAGGAAAAGGGGAGAGCTCACTGCTGTCTGCAACTGTCTGGTGGGAAGCTACAGAGAAGAAGGTGCCAGGCTCTGCTTGGAGGGGCACAGCAATAGGATGTGAGGAAACAGGCACATGCTGGAACATGGGAAACAACCACTAGGCTTTAGGAAAAGCATTTACAGCATGAGGATGGTAAAATATTATAACAAGACCTGGGGTGATCCTTGGAGATGTTCAAACCTCAATGACCTTGGAGACGTTCAAACCTCAAACTCCTGGAGCAACCTGATTTAACTAGGCCTACTTCAAGCAGGGATTTGGAGTAGACAACCTCTAGAATTCCCTTCCAATTTAAATTATCCAGTGAGTGCTTTGTTATGGTGAAGTACTTCAGTTAAAGTGAGTCAAACTCTTTGGAGAATAAATTTGGAGGAAAATGAGGAAAATGAATTCTTAAGCACAAGTTCGAAGTGGTAAGGATAAATTTGACAAATGTTTTGGGAGAATTGTTTTAAATATATCATACCAAATATATTTTATGATACTTACAGGTACAGAAGCTTGCCCTGCTGCTCGGATGATGCTTTTTACTAGAACTGTGGTTTTCTCTTCGGCTAACAGCAATGCTTTCCCTTAGGAAGATGCTAGGGTCTGTGCCACATACAGATGCATAGAGAATCAAGGTACCCTTTGAAGTAGCCAGGTAGGCAGAAGAAGGCACACATTCTATCTGCTCTGAATGATGTGGGATTTTTGCTTTTAGCCCAAATTATACTTGCCTAGCTGAACAGAAAATGCCAAACAGATTTCTTAAATGGAAAAGAATAAAACGTGTTGAATTCCATCCACATTTCACTGATAATTATCATGTTTCAAGCCATACACTGAATATACAGCAGCTATAAAAGAAGAAACAATTAACAATTCTTATCAATGTTTAGAGATTGTCTGAAATTCACTTACATAAGAGGAATGTGCCACTCCCTGTTAGAGACCTAAGGTGAGTTCTCCAGGGCAGTAAAATATTGTAACTGGTGCTGGCTAACAGACAAGCCTTTGGAAAAATGCCCACAGGCAGGAAAGGTTGGCACCATACCTCTTCCCTTGCAAGAGAAAGGAAATATCTTCAAGGTGTTATTGACACTGACAGTAGCTTGAAGAAAAAGTGGGTGAAGTATTTTCATTGCAGAAGAGAAGAGGACCTCATCTGTAGCTCCCTCAATGAAGGTTTCACTTGTGATAAAGCAGAGATCAGCTGTGCTGAATCCTTTCCCCAGCCTTACAATGGCAATGGAGTTACACCTGAGACTCCCTGCTGTGTGAGGGCTGTGACCATTGGTGTATGTTAAAAGTATGCTAGCGAGTTTATGCTTTCCTGTTTGTTTTTAAGAAAAAAAAAAAAAAAAAGCCTGCAGGCTGTATTGCCTGCTTTGTCTATGCTCTGTGGATATCTGTGATAATGGGCTGAGACTCTCATGGTGCGTATGTCAAAGGTGTCTTGGTTTAAGGACTGGCACTGTGTGATACAGGCACTGACATGCTGAGCACTAGCTCAGTGGCTATGGTGTGCGCAGAAGCCGAACCACAGACATAAAAAGAAATATACTGGTAAACACCAAAGCCCAAGTCCTGCTTGCAACAAAGTCTTCAGATGTGGATCAGGGCGTATGCTCTTTCTCATTTCCTTTCACGTGACATTGCTCCATTATTCTTGTCTTTAAAAGTCATTTATTGGCATGGCACTGAACATTGATTGCTACATAGTGCCAAAGGCACATCAGTCTCAAAATTATTTTAGCATAAATACTTTTCCGCAGTAAATACTTGAATGAAATGGATATCAGTGATTTGGACAAATCATTGGGAGCACAAGTCCATAATTACTCCTACTTCCTATCAACCCATCTTCTTCATTAAAATTTGGGAGAGATGTTTTATTGCTGGGTTTACAAGTGAAGATCTAACTTTTTGTTCCAGTGCGCGTTCCCTCTTTTATCTTGTAGAGCAGTTTCAGGATGTACTTCCATGGCGTTTGCTGAATTCTGCAGACTGGTTTTGCAATGGTACAACACCTCCTTATCCTTTTTAGTATTTTGTCTTGCTGCAGAAAGCTACCCCTATCTGAGGCAAGAGAAACAAACAAACAAACAAACAAACAAAAAATTGCAGAAAACTGCTAACCGTAAGTGACACACTTGTATTTTTTTTAAGCCCATGCTCTGCCACAGGGAGCTGTTTGTCTGAGACAAAAAGGCTCTTTTTCTGCAAAGTGATGTGGTGCTTCATGCATGGTTGGCAGAGGTTTTGGAAGGACCTGGAACTGGGAACACGGTGCAGTCACCTTGCTGCAGCTCCCTGCAGATACTCACCCCACTGTAGTCCTCGTGTGGGGAAAGGCGAGGGCTCCCCACACCTTGGCAGGGTCTCAACTGACCCACACTGCCATGGCTTGACCTGTGCCAAGGGAGACAAGCAAGCAACCTGCCCAGCTGCACCCTCATCAAGGAATTTGCTGCCTGCTCCTACTGAGCAGCCCATCATGCTGCCGCTGGCTTTGATGGTTGACTCACAGCGGCCTACGCAAAACCCAGGGTGCCAGGCTCAGTGAAACTCCGCTTTCAGCACTTATGCGCACCTGAAAACCCACGCAGTTGTCCTCAGTTTTCCCTCGGCAGGTCTCTTTGCCCAGTGCCACCGGGCTGGGAGGGATGGAGGTCCTGGCATGCCAGCACTGTGGGGCAGCCAAGAGCGAAACAAACCCTGTGCGGGGCATTGCAGTGGCAGTGCTGTGTATGGGCTCTCTGGAGAACCCAGGGCGATGCAGTGGAGGCAGACGGTCAGGGTGGAAGGCCGGGACTACATCTGGAGAGCCCCGCAGGCCCCAGCTGAGCCCTGCAGCAAACACAGCGCTGTGCTGAGGGCAGGACCACCTGCCCGCTTCACTCCGCCACCCGCCAACCTCGCCTCATCTTAAAAACAGATTTTGGCCAGATTTCTTAATGATTTGGTCTGCTTCTCCTCCTGCTGGCTACCAGTTAAATTACCTCTGATACTGAAGACATTGCAAAGCAGAGTTGGTAAAACAGCCTGAATGGGACAGAGATCTGCTTGTTTAGGATCACAACTGAGAAATACTGAGTTACGCCTCCAGTGCAGATTTAATAACTATTTCTTTGCACAGAAGGTTAAGGCAGAAAAAAAGATGATCTGGAGCTGAAATTCCCGTTTTGAACACTTTCTGAACAGCTTTCTTAAAAGCACAGAACCAAAGGAAAAAAAAATCATTTAAATTTCTGCATACAAAACCCTCCCTTGTTAGGGAAATGAAAGACATTTTGCAGAGTAGCCTTTTTACTGCAGAAAGGAAAAAGCTTGTTGGTCACAGTAGTCAGAAGACCTATGTTTTTATTTCCAGCTGAGCTGCACGTTTCCTGTGTGACCTTGTAACTCCCCCGTACCTCCGTTTCCCGTTTGCAATGCTGGATAATAAATATCATGGCAAAGCCAAGCTGATACTCAGATTGCAAAAACTGTTTGCAGCTCCTTGTCAGGGCAGCTGGCAGTCTGAAGTGTCCTTCTGTGAACTGGGGAGCTCCTGAGCTGTGGGGAGAGGGACGGGGTGCCCTCTCCTGTGCTGAGGAGGATTGTGTCAGTCCCTTTGTCTTCATTTGCACAGACATTGGGAAGGCTGCTTTGGGGGAAGTGTGGTCTTTCTGGCACTCTGGGATGCTAAGGAAGCCCAGAGGTGGGAAAAGGTGTCAAAGCTTCCTTCCAGGGGTGGGAGGTCAATGAAGGAAACAGTCCTCAGACCACCGAAAATGCATATTGATGAGTCCTTCCCACACCAGGTTTCTTTTTAGGTTCATACAGACTTTTCCCTTTTGCCTTTCCCACGAGACAAACGAGAATATTGCCTTTGTATCTTCCATAGTTTTCTTCTTCTGACATTGATTTTGAGGGGTGATGCCTTGCTGTCTAAGCACATCTGTGCAAACTGATGTAAAATCCTACCATACCAGCAAAACATGCTTTGTGCCTTCATTTTGCCCAGGTTAGAACAGGTCACTTCTATGTGAAGGCATTGGGAAGTGACCCTCTCAATTTTTCTATCTCACCAGGTGCCCTCCCAGCTGCTAACCAAGTGCAGTGCAAAGCCATACTGGAGCAGTGCAGCACATTTGACATGATTCCAGGGATTTTCCAGAAATATTGTTCCCAGCCTGAGCCCAGAAAGTGTCTCCTGTAACAAGTTTGGCAATCTGTGGCACATGTGCCAAAGACAACAAAGTGATAAATTTCAAGTGACACTCGAGAGCAAACACGTGGCCAGCATGCAGCTGAAAGCATCCAGAGGCAGGAAAGGAGTGTCTCTCAGGTCCAGCTTCCCTCATGTCTAAGCTGTGGTGCTGAGCACCTGGCAGTCCTGCTCCTCTGTGGTCACCCAGCTCCTGCCTCTGCCTCCCTCAGCTTGTGGGATTTCCTTCTGGAGGACAGTGTGGGTGGAGGCTGGTGAGCACATCCAGCATCCCACCATGACATGGCAGGTGTGCTCACATGCCCAGCAACATGGGGTACCACATGGAGGCCCCAACACCAAGGGATGGGCACAGCAGGCTCTCCTCAGCACACTGGAACCAAGGGTGGTTCATGCAACCATTGCCAACCCATTGTAAATAAAAACTAACCCACCACTCATGCCCAGTACCCTTCTATTAGGATCACAGCTTGTATTCATGGATTTTCAGGAAGGTCAGGCTGAAAAACTGGTGAACAAGTCCAGTTCACTTCACACCAGCTCTTAGCTGTTTGAGAAACCTGGCAAGGAAGGAATTTATTTATTTATTTTGCATTGATATAGGAGTTCAGGAAACAGTTTAAGGAAGATGCAACCTGGAAGTTCCTGTGTTTTTTCCTGTTAAGTAACAATCACGTTTAGAAAACAATGAACCTGAAGTTCTGCCTCACCTATTTTAAACCATGTTCTTGCTGAAGGGAACAGATCAGTTCTCCTGCCAGAGGACTTACTCTGAAACCTGGCGTCCTCCCTCTAGTCCACCCTAGTTCTTCACCGTGCCTGCTCTCCTCTGCTCAGACATGAAGCCTGCATCTTTTGGGGGATGTTGGTGAAACAAAGCAAAGCTAAAAGCTGAAGTCAGGGGCAAGATCTCCTGTGCTCCAGGACTCTGTCTTTGGTCCCATGTCTCCAAACTGTCATGAAATGTTAACTAAAAGAGCACTCTAAGTTAAGTGATGCCAAATGGTAGCTAAGGTATAAATACACATCACTGCCCATCTCCTGTGGGTCTACTGAGATGTAGATGGTAAACTGAAGGGCAGGCAGCCCTCAGCTGCACTTGGGTGGAGGGATTTAAAATGCTTTTGAAAGGTTTCAGGCCAGAGCAACTTGCAGCACTGAAAGAGCAAATGGCTGCTTTTGGGTGCAGCCTCTCAGGAGTACGAATGTCACCAGCCAGCACTGGTGAGCAGCTGGACTCCCAGCCAGGAGAGGCACTTCAGCCAGCGCAGGGGAGAAATGGGACTCTTGGCAGAGAGTCTGTAGAAGGCAGAAACAGAGCAGTCCATGGAGGAATACAATGGCAATACCGTTTCCCATAGACTGAAATAATGAATCATGGCTTCCCCTTGCTACTGTCGTTCACATAACCTTTACAATAATTTATAATTAGATTAGTTGCCCTTTGGATAGGTATACATGCTTTTTTTTCCTTTTTTTTTTTTTGGTGTTGCTAAGGCAACTGATGATTTCCTTATTTCATCCTGTGCAAGGGGAAATTTTACTTCCTAGTGAGTCTGAACTCAGGACTCTGTGAAAACAAATACTTGTTTATCAGGAGTTTCAGTGCTTATCAGTCAGAGGACTCTCAACCTGTTTTATCGGGGAATGATTGCATTCTTTCATTTTAGTGTTAAAGAAGAGCAAGTATAACTTTTGTGAATTGTTTCACCTCAAAAAAAAAAAAAAAAAGAAAGAAAAGAGTGGAGTTTTTAATTTTAAAAGGCTCTTGACACTTACAAACTTTTACCCAGTCTGTTTGATTTGCTATTTTCTTTCCTCCTAACTAAAGTACAGTAAAGTGCATGCGCACTAAAAGAGCCAGAGATGTTTTTGTGGGTGGATGTTGGTCTGCCACCACTGACCTGGCCAATCCTCTCTTTTGAAGAACAGAAGCTGAAGTTTTACAAACCGAGGAGCTGGGGGAGAGTTTCTGCCAAGGGAATTCTCCCCTTCCCACAGACATAAAGGCTTGAAAACAGAGGGAAGCTACAACAGATGGAAAGTTCTGGAAAACCTAACACACACCTTCAAAACAAACAGCAAAATTCCCCCAAACGCCTGCCCTCTGCCACTCTGCAGAACATGACATATGCTGCCTGGCTTCTGGAAGAAAAGTATCAGCATGACAGATGTGGTGGGCAGCTGGTTCTGTAACGCCTCCGAGCCCTGTGTGCTGTCTTGCAGCAGCCTTCTCCACCCGCAGCATGCACAATGCAAGCAGCATGCCCCAGGACAGCCAGCCTGTGGTGTGAGCAAATGGACCAAGAGGGATGGCAGTGCCTTGGGAGGAGGCCAGTCGTGGGTTACAGCAGAAAGTGCCAGAAGCTTTATGGAGGGAATTTCCCTTCTCTCACTGCACCTTCCCATCCATCCTGCTCCAGCGAGTTTATCTCTGAATGCTCTGGCTTGCCCTCAGCAGTGGGATGGAGAAAGTCAGCCCCAGACACCTCCGCCCCCCAGCATCCATGCGAGGCAGCCGCATGGCTGGCCATGGGCACAGAGCTTTTCTGGCCAGTGCTGGGTGGTCGCAATCATGCCAGAGCCTGGAGAAACACCTCCAGGAAATGCTGGCTGCAAGTTTAGAAGTAGACTGTAACTTAAAGACGTACAGGACAAAGGTGAGAACATTTTATTATTTAATCTGTCAGAAAGTTCAATGCAATTCAAGGTTATTGTAATAAATAGAAATGTTTACTTAACCTTTCACCACCTGATTCATCATTAATTGTATGATATGTCCCCAGTGACACAGCAATGTATAACTATAACCAAGAAATGCGCAGATAAGAGCTTTACAGTGCATATCTCTGGTTTTATATAAAACAGCACATTAAAGATAGGCACTTCCCAGAATGTAGGTCTAGTTGTATATTCTGCCCATAGTGTGTTGACCAGATGAGGTTTCACACAGCAGTCAAACCCCTAAGAAACACTTCAAACTGGCATCTTGAAGGCTTCCACAGTTCACATTTTTCTCTCTACCTCCACCCTCCTTTCCTGCTAAGCGTTTGCTATAATACTCTTGGAGAAAGTGACAACAATAACGAGAATAAAATGGTTCATGTCATTCTTCCTACGTGAACACAGCAGAGAATGTTATTTTGAGTCACTATGGAATAAAGGACCCAATTATTCATCAAGAGAAATGATTTAGCTCAGCATGTGTCTTGAACTACTGATGGGATGTGAAGTCTATGCTGTGCTTGTTCTGTGGTTTAATTTTATTGGTAAACAGACCAGTTTAATGCTTTTTCAGACAAATAATTATTTGTCAAAAAAAGATATCATTCATAATAACCAAAGATATTCATAAGGAAAAATTATTTAAAAGTTATTTACAAGTCATGACAAAATGTTTTAGTTTTCTTTTCAGTTGATAATTTTTTAAAGTACAATCTTTGTTTCTAAAAGAGTTTTCTTTCAAAGATCATTTTGAAAAGTTTATGGTTAATCATTTAGTTATCAAAGATCATTGAGAATATGTCTGTGGTCCAAATCAAAACAAAACTTGTCATAACACTTGGAATTTCCAGATTTCCACCTTTAATTCTTTTTTTAAACTTTTTGACCTTTTTCCTAACTAGGCTTGGGACTTTGTTTTTTACATTGAAAACTGGCATTGGGAAGGAGAAACTATTTTCCTCTTGAAATTTTGAGATTTAAAAAGAGATATTTATTTAGTTAATTAAAAAAAAAAAAAAGCACAACATCTGGAAGCAGCTGGAAGAGTAACTCAAATCACCTTGCAAGTCCTGAGTTTCTTCCAAGACCACTCAAAACTTTTCTTCTGGAGAGCTGCCACTTTGTACATAAATTAGTGGATGGTCAGAAGAACTGGAACTATTCATCCTTGGTAAGATTGACTCTTGCTGAAAGCGCAGGGAATTTTAAGCCCTCTTGGATATCTTGTTGCATCAAGCTGGGCATTTTGTTTATCACTTACCTTTCCAAGAACAGTGGTTGTACAGTTTGGTAGAGACCCCATCTTGTCACCTTTAGGTTCATGGAGAGATGGTGGAGTGCAGTGGTGTCTCCAGAGCTTTGCTGGACAAGGGTAGGACATGGGTCCTGTTCCAGAGTGAATGGGAAGGGGTGGCTACTCATGGGAAGAAATGTGATGCCCTCACACTGGCCCAACTCACTGATTTGCTCTGTTGAAATGCACAATTGGAGCATGCTTGCAGCAGTTGTTTCTAAGCCAAAGTGGGGAGATGTTGTGTAGGGAGATTCGCAGGAAGTAACTGTATAGGTGACTGTGGTTAAGCCCACAGCTGTTAGTAGGGAAGTAGAGGTTAACAACATTGCACACTGAGTGTCATTTCTCTGTAGATATATCTTTTAACTTAAAAAAAAAATAATAATCCAGGTAAGTCCTTCAGCAGTAAAAGTCTTTTTTTTTTTTTTTTTTCCAGAAAGTTGGAGTCCATCTGGAGTACTCAAGATTAAAAAATAAAAATAAAAAAATCAAACTGTAGCATGAAGGAGTAACTTGGAATTTGCAGTTGCCTGACTAGAAACAGACTAATTGCATTTTAGAGTGCCAATGGTGTTCTTTAAATGTATGAAAAACGAATGATAAGGGTGGAAAATACAAAGAATACCGACTCTTGCATGACAGAGCATCTCCTCTCTGATTTTTAAAAGGCGGTGAGTCTTTATCACCTCAGGTAGATCTGAGAAGTGGTACAAAATTGATTGTATTTAAATACTAACATTATTTGAAGACACAATCTTTAAAGTGGCTATGCCCTTCCATTCTACAAAACAAAGTAAATAGAAAAATTATTCAGCCGTTCACACATATTGATACTAGCAGGCTAACATCAGGAAATGAACTGGATAGGTAGGTTACTCCAGAAAACACGCACAAAGCATGGTGTTAACTAGCCACAGGCATGTGGAAAAAGTATGTGCAAATATTTTTGCTATGCACCTATTTCATTTCTGCTGGCTTCTTTGGCTTCGTGGTTGGTAAGCTACATAGCAGGAGCTCATCGCATGCCATAAAATACACAGAAAACCTGAAAACCTTAATAATCATTTACATGTAAATAATAATTAATATTACATGTGTATTGCTTACAGTACTTTAAGTGTTTCAAGCACTTAAGCACATTTTAATGAAATAAATTACACATAAAATGTCTATTACAAGCCATCTCAATCCAAATTTTTACTGCATTCACAGTTCTTTGTTTTGGTTGTGGAGCGCTAGCAAAGAAAAAGGAGTTTCCTCCTCTTTTTTCAAGAAGTATCTTAAAGATGTTAGGAATATCACAAGAGTGAATCCATGCAGTTTACTTGAATAAATACTTGTGTTCACTTTGTTGTTGAGATTTCTGACCAAATGAGCCTCATCCTCAATAATATATTGGGCATATAGGCAGAACTATCATCTCTTCAAAGCAGGGACTACTTCCTGCTGAGAATATGTAATAGTACCCAGAAAATGTGTAAGAACGCCCAGAGCAAAAGTAAACAAATGTTAACCAGGACTGCTACGCTATTTTGTAAGACAAATAATAAGATGAGCATGCAGCCAGTGATTATGCTTCCAACCATACACAGCTGGATTCTTGCCAGCTGTGTTTCATCTATGTGCTTGTAAGTAGGTATCTGTTTAAATCCTCTTTTACTTGCTTTTAAGGTCTCCCATGGACCAGGCAAAGGCTGTTCCTCAGCCCTTTTCAACATTTAGAACACCACCCTCCATCCTGTGATGCATTTTGGTCTTTTTGGCATGCTGTTACTTCTGTAAAGGAACTTTTCTCCAAACTCACCTTACTGTGTTTCTTGGCTGTCACAAAGGATGATACTTCCATCCTTCAACAGGGGAAAATCTGGGGAAAATCCCTCTTCCAGAAGCCAGCTAGCTATCATACTGCCACTTGCTAGGAGAGCAAGGATTTTCCAAATGACCTCAGTACACAATTGCTCCTCTAGGTTTGCAGTGCCTATGGTGTGACCACAGGCAAGTAAGACAACTCTGGGCAGGTAAGAGTGGGAGGGATTTCCACAGTAAATGCCTTTGTACTCAGTCACAAAGAGTATGAACATCTAACAAAGCACCTGGTTGTTTAGACCTTAGTGAACAGGGATAAGCAGGACAGCAGAGAGTCTTCCTACTCGTGTTGCATTTCACCTGGCGGAGGGCAGAGGAAGTGGAGTCTGTTAAAAATAAGGCTCTTTGACTCAGTGTGGAGAACCTTGTACATTCAAGTGTTTGAAGTGAAAATTGCATAGTAAGAATCGTTCTGACCTGATCTTCTGTTTTTCTCTGTGGGCACAAGGTTTTCTGCTTTAACCTCTGAACCTGGGATCTCTCTTCCACAGAGATGCAGGAATGTTAGGTGCAAACCTCCAGAGGGGAGAACAAGTGCATTCTGCTGTGATAGTGGCAAAGCCTAGGCCAAGGTCCCATTGAGGTGAAGAGTGACTGGTGGCCAATGGAGTGGCAGCAAAGGTAAATGTCAACCTTCCCTTCTGCTTAAAGAGGTGCCATCCCAGAGTCACCACCGGCATTCGTGCAGCATGCCTACATCACATCAGCATGCACTACCATCTGCCTGGAGCTGGTCTTGACCAAAGACTGCTGGGTTTGGAAAGACAGCCCCTGTGTACTTTTACCAGCCATTTCCAGCTATTATGCTCTTTAATTAGTGAAATAAGTAGAAAAGTGATCAGCACAAAATTGGTGGGAACAATTCATTTATCAAACTCTGTGGATTAATTAGTTCCAGCGGATGGCCCTCTTTTCAAAGGCACTAAAAGTTCACTGCTCCTGTGTGTGTTGGTGGGACTGTGTACATTTTTGGCCACCCCTACTGAGAAATCTGATATCCGTTACCAATGAATGAACTAATGAAGCCTTTCACTCTTAGGTCACACAAACAAACTTCTGAGCAATGTGAAGCTGAGATACATAGGCAAAACAGGGTAATTTTCTGCATAACATCTGTAAGGAAAACATTTTCCATTTCTCCATTTAACACTGAGCCTCCAGCTATCAGTGTTGTGACTTCTGAATTTTAATATCAACTGCATTTTTTTTCTTGCCTGCATGTTTCATGATTTCTCCTTGACTAATCTTAGCAGTGCCCCTCTAATCATGGTTAACATTGCACTTAATCAGGAAATGGGATTAGAAAGGGGTCCGAACGTGTAGGCATTCATATAAGACAAGAATGACTCTGAAAGACTGACCACAAGGCTGTGGCTGTGGGTGGCTGCATCCGTTTGTATCATTATTGAGAGACAAATATCCGGAGGCTTCAGTGGAAAAAAACAGTCAGGAGGAGAGAGGAAGTTTAGGGTATTTAGAAGATCTGCTAAGTCCCCGAAAATTGAAAAGGAAGGATCTGCTAAACACTCATTAAGAGGGGCAATGAGAATTGTGGTGATTTTTGCTGGTATTCTGTGATTTAGCTTGTAAAACATTTATTTTTAGATTGCTGTTTCACAGAATGGTTGAAGTTGGAAGGGACCTCAGGAGATCATCTAGTCCAACTCCCCTCGATGTGCTCACCCAGAGCACATTTCACTATATATTTTTATTTATGAAGTATAAAGATGTTTTGGCTAACTCTGGTTTCAGAAATTTTGTCATGCCAGGTTTGTATTTTCTTGATTCTGCCTCTAGGTGCATGATCTTTTAGAAAGAAAGATTTAAGACATATTACTAGCAATCACACTTTACAGTGGGGTCCTGATGTCATGAATCTCAAGGAAACCCTTTCCTATGAGGTACCAAGGCTAAAAGTTGTATGAATGGGCACAAATAACAAAAATGCCTGTGTTCAGCAGTTCAGTTAAAAACATTTTCCCCTATCCAGGAAATAACCAATGTGTTCCAATTGGCCATTGAACATCACCAAGGAGCAATATGGGTCATGATCCTTGGTCTTATGTTCTCTTTGAAGATATATACAAGGTATGTCTTGTTTTCATATATAAGAATTAAAAAAGATTATACAAATCTAAAAAATTTGAAAAGTAAGGACTGAATGATCTGAATAAAGTCTCTTTAATGTTGGAGTTTACAATTGCAATTCGCATCAAGTGAGTCTTTTCCCAGAATTAAGAGGGTATAGTGACACCTAAGTGAAACACAGGTTCAAATGGGGGAGTTGTCAGGTAATCTGAATTACTTAAACGTATTCTTTATTAGCTGGGTTAAAACAGCTCCACACAGTTGTGGAACCTGTGCAATTGCTACTGCAGAAATGAATGGCAAAGGATAGATAATCCCTGCTGCAAATCTTTTCTGTGTGTAAAAGGATGCTGCCCACCCTTAACGGTTATGCAGGTGATTTACACTCTGGCAGGCTCCAGAGAAGTGACACCACTGGGGGATGATGAATGCCATGGGTTGAGCCATTGTAGCCCAAATGAATGCAGAGCAAATGGAAAATTTAGGCAAAGGTTTCAGCCAAAATCATACAAGAGTTTACTGGTATGTCCAGTTTCACTGGTCCTCTGTCATCTATGCAGTGCTTTCACTTTTTCAGATCTCATCATAATGAGGTAGCTACATGGGACAAAACTGTGAAAGATGCTTGTGGATCAATGAGCAAGGCAGGGTTGCACCAGAGAGGGGGGCAGTGCAATGGGTAAGAAATGGCAGAATAAGAGAGAAAAACTGATTAGTAACAGTGTTCAGAAAGTTTTTAAAATAGAAGCCAGGTAAACTTTATAGTGGGGTCAGAACTAATGGAAGAGATGTGGATAAAATTGTAAGCCTAAAATATTATCTTGTCTTAGCATTAGGTCTTCTCTGAGAAGAGAAGACAGAGGCAGTGGACTAAATGAAAGCAGAATGAAGGAAGAAATGGTTTGTGTATTCGGAGCAGAATAAGCTGAATATATCATCTATGATATGGGAGGGTTCAAAGGTATTCATAATGATTGAGAAGAATGTCAGGAACGAGATCAAAAAGGAAACAAAACTTAATTTGTCCAGAACAGAGGCTAAATCAGAGGCACTTATGCACAGAAACAACAGGATAACAGTTGGGTGTTTGAACAGTTTTATTGCCCAAGGAGAAGGCAGAAGTACCCAGTGAAAATGCAGGCTCTAAAGGACAAGTGCCAAAAACTATAGGAGAAAAAGGTAAGCCTATCATGCAAGTTAGGGAGGGGCAGCCAAATGTACACAAAGGAAGGACTGAGTCATGAAAGCCAAAAAAGAAAAAAGAAAAAGACAAAGCATCCAACAGGTAATGATTGATAATCAAAGGAAAAAGTAATTTGGAAAGCTTTCCATCCTGTAGTACATAAACAGTATTTAATTATTATGAGTAACAGGAAGAAAAATCCCAGGACTCTCATTAGATCCAAAATAGATTGTAAATCCAAAACATAGGAAGAGGAAGAAAGCATGTACAATATTGTTTCCTAAAGTAGTAAAAGCTAGACCCATGAGGTACATTGAGTGCAACAAGGCATTTGTTTGAATGAATTAAATTTGGACATTGCATATTACGGCTTCCATTCAGCCTGAGAACTAACTAGCTAGTGTTTACTTGACCTTCCACTCCCACTGTACATGCTGGCTGGAAAAACAGTTGTGCCATTCACAGAAATTCTGTGTATTTCTCTTGTGCCTGTACCTGCTCTGGGCTGTTTGTGTGTGTCTGTGTCTATATGCAACTCCAAATTTAATTCACAGGAAGGCAGTTCGCAGCAGGGAGCTCACCACATCTCTTTAGCCCCAAATGCTGAAGCTCAAGGTGACACAAGTGCCAGTGAAGGGCTGCTGTGTGAACCCACAGTGGATGAGCACTCACTGCATGCGTTTCAGCAGAGAGAAATGGGCAGGTGTTTGGTTAAGCAGGTTTCATCTGTGTGGTTAATCAGGTAAGTGGTTACTGTGGCTACAGTCAGAATAATGACTGTCTTTTGCTCCAGCCCATTAGACAGCAACTTGATTCCTAGTGGTTGGTTATAAACATGAAAACCTTGCCAGTTCACCAAAGCTCAGCTTCCTGAAGCTCAGGGGCAGGGTGAAGTGGGGGCCACGGGGAAGGGAGTGGCAGTGGCAGTCAGCCATGTGGCAGCATGCCCATCACTGCACCTGCAACAGGCGCCCAGGGCACAGGAAACTACACCTGGAGGTACCGCTCCCACCTCATCTCCTGCCCCTCTCCACGCTGGCAGGAGGAACTCCATCTTCATGGAGGAGCTTGGTTAGGAGGGGATGAGGCAGCTTTTGATGCAGGGATATAAACACAGAGGGAGAAGATTAAGAAATTAAGGCTAGATGTAAGGCAGGTGCAGACTACAGTGAGCCAAGGACCTTTGCTTGTTGTGGTTGGAAGGAGCATGGCATGGGAAGGGCTGGAGATTGAGATGGGTTTTCTGTAACAGTGACTCACTAGCAGTTTCATAAGCATTGTGATAGGAACTCAGTACCTAGCTGCTGAAAATAGGCTGGACAAAGCACTAGAAGCAGATGTCATAAGAAGTAGACAATCTGTCTGAAAAGCAGGCAGATTGCAGTGTGTAAAATTTTTCTGTGACAATACATTTGCTTATATGAAAGATGAGATCATTTCTCACTGAGCCCATTAACCCACAGCAACCTGTAAGCCTCGCTTTTGTAAGAAACAGGCATGGGTAAATTGAGTCACAGGGCAGACATACTATCTATGTCCTAGATGTAGTTGTGTTTAATGCCATTCCTTGAAGGTACCAGACCTTGTCAGTCCCTGTCTGACCACAGAAGGAGTGACTAAAATGATGTAAAGTATTGTGCAGCCTGGAATTTAATCTGATACGGATCAGCTGAGACCCTGGTGCTGTTGTACCAGTTTTGTGACAATCTAAGCAAATACCAAATGTTTTTACCTGCATTTCCTACAGGGCACACAGTGCTTTGGTACAATTATTAAAACATCATTATCAGATGGAACATACAGACCCGGTATCCCAGAAAATAATAAAACAGACTTACACCATGAGAAGTCTTGGCACAAGTTCTAAAGAAAAGCAGATCTTTGGTGGTTTTGTTGTTGTTGTTTTTATTGTTTTGATTTGATTTTTATTGTTGTTGTTGTTTATATGCTTGCACTTTCCCTTCCCTTCCCTTCCCTTCCCTTCCCTTCCCTTCCCTTCCCTTCCCTTCCCTTCCCTTCCCTTCCCTTCCCTTCCCTTCCCTTCCCTTCCCTTCCCTTCCCTTCCCTTCCCTTCCCTTCCCTTCCCTTCCCTTCCCTTCCCTTCCCTTCCCTTCCCTTCCCTTCCCTTCCCTTCCCTTCCCTTCCCTTCCCTTCCCTTCCCTTCCCTTCCCTTCCCTTCCCTTCCCTTCCCTTCCCTTCCCTTCCCTTCCCTTCCCTTCCCTTCCCTTCCCTTCCCTTCCCTTCCCTTCCCTGGCAATCCTAGTCATAATGCTTTTTGATACATTTTTTCTGACTAGTCAAAATACCCAACATATTCCAAAGTCTGTGTAGAGCTACATGTATGCTCTGATCACAGTGAGTCTTACTTACCCATTTAAAATTTTCTCTTCTTTGGCTCTGGCAGATGTCTAATTGTTAAACTGAAATAAAGGCCATGGGAATCTAGAGCCATCTCTCAGTATGGATTACATGAATTAACTGAGCTTTTTTTTGGTATTGTCCTTGATTTCCTTTATGACAAAATTATTGAGGTCATTCTTTGATTCTTATTATGAGAGCCAACGGGTAGACCTCCTAATCCACTTGAAATGTTTCTGAAACCACCTGTCTTCTGAAATGGCTAGGCTATTTCCTGAGGTCATGGAAAGGATCTCTTGTTTTGGTCCCATCCATTTATGGAATATGTACCTCCAGGTCAACTGTTATTTTCAAAACACTGATTACTAATTAGGAGGCTCTTCAAGCACAGACATAGTGTCAAATGCTCAGTCAAACCTTAAAGTGACCCAAACCCAACGCTTTTGAAACTGTTAATTTTATCAAAGAATGAACTTCAAAAGATGCTAATAAGATAATTATGTGAAGCATGGTGCTTTTGTGACATAGCAAAAATTGGTAATATTTAGCACATGTTTGTGTGTGTAGAGAAATGTATGGTCTGATGACAGTGAATACTAGTTGCCCATTTCAAAATTTCTGTTCGTCCCTGGCAAATAAGTTTGCCAAGTGATATGGAGTGGAGAGTCTTAAAAATTGGTCTCTAGGTATGTTGCTTATATCTATGTTAGTAGCTGAGGGACCTGCCCATTCCAGGCAGAGCTGAATATCACTGTAATTTTTTTTAATTGCTTCAAGCATGTGACAATGTTAATGGGACTCATTCTCACAGATCTTTGTGGATACAGGAACCTTGAAGGAAGGAGGAGGAAGTACACACTACAGACCCTGAAAAATACACGAAAAAGTAATGCCATTCAGGAAAAAGAAAAAAAAAAAAAGGCAGGAAAAAAAGAAAAAAGAAAAAAGTAGTGGGTTTGGCTGCTTAACTGTGTTGTGGACTTAACATTACAATTTTCAGGTGGAGGAAGCGTTTGGGAGGTGGTGAAGATGACCTCCAGGGAGAAGAGTTGGCACTGAGCAGAAGTGCAACAAGCAGGGCTTCCAGAGTAAATATTATATCAATGGGGACACTTCTGTCCTCATGAGGTTGGTGTGGTTGGGTAATTGTGAAAAGAGGAACTTCTGTTGCCCCTCGCCACCCACACACTTCCTCATCAGCTTTAAACTTGATAATGCAGTCTGCAAAACACCGCTGTCTTTTCTGCCCCTTGCTGATGATAGCAAGTACCGCACATCCCTCTTCTTGCTCTGCACACTCCACGAAGACGGGCTTTACTCCTCGAGCTGTCTTAGCAAAACCCCTTTGCCCCACCGCTCTGTGGCAATGACCTTTTTTGAAGTGGAGATCTGATGCTTGTCCTTTGTGAGGAAGGTAGATACATAAACAAATCCTTATTGTTTATTGGAAAAATACTGCAGACGTTTGGCAGCTGAGGTCCCTCTGTGCACTCACGGGTGTGGGGAAAGGAAAGGGCCTCCTGATATGTGAGGGAGTAGTGGGGTGAACCCATGCTGCCAGGAGTTATCATCTGAAAACCACTCTGAGGAGAAGGGACCTCTACTCCTACCACCATCCATACCTTTGATAGACATGTGCCCTGTACATCTCCCACCTCACAGGCTTCCTCCAGCACATCCCACCAATTTGGGGGAAGATTTAGTGGTGAGTATAGTGTCTCTGAGTGTGGTAAATGGATGGAAAAGGGAGCTCTGGAATTAGAAAAGCAAACAAAAAGTCCTATCAGCTACACTGTAGTTAACAGAAAGTACACACAGCCCTGGGAGCAGTTCAGACTTCCCCGTCTAGACAGTGCCCCTTGGCTTTGTTGCTCACCCACATGTTTTGCAGATGCACAAGTCTGGGGCAAGGCTGCTCCTCCTGCAGGGGCAAAATAATCACTGTGGAGTTTTACTTTGATTTGTCTGAGCTAGTTTTGGACTCTACAGACAGGTCTTGGGCAAGGACAAGGAGGCTCTGGTGGGGTCTTCACCGCATCCTGGCAGGACTTGCAGCTGGCCTTCAGAGAGCACCGTGCTGCTGGACAGTGCCCGCGTGAGGTGCTGGGAAGGCTCCAGGGGAGCAGGGGCACCGGCTGCAGAGGGCTGGGCACAGGACGTTCAGTGGGACTTTCTTTCTGCAGGCGTTATTTACAGTTGGTATTAACGGATATGTCCTGTTTGCAGCTGGAAGTGGGCAGCTCGCTGAGTGCGTTTCTCCACCCTGGTGAGATGGTGCTGCGCTGCAAGCAGGCACAATAAGGCGTGTGAATCATACCATCCCAAAGGCCTGGCATCCGCCTGAGTCATGGTTCTGCTACCCTGTTTTACAATTCCTTCCTGTTTTGCAGCATCGAGGGGTTTGTTGACCTTGTGACCTGCCCATGGCATATTGAAGACTGACCGAGGTGCAAATGGAAGCATAGGCTGGGTACAGTATGCTTTGTTTCTTATAAAATATGAAAATCAACATCTGTTTCAAAGGAGAATGAAATAAACTTTTGAAATGCCCTGCAGATTATCACAGTTTTATAAATTTGGGGTCAGATCTTGAAATGCTTTTCCCATTCCATTCCATTAAGCTTAAGTCTAACATATTTGATATTTCCAGCAAAATTACTTAGAAAGAAAAATGAAAATGGCTAGTATTTAAAGTTTGCATGAGACACAAATATTGGATAATTGCTAAACAGTGTAGAGACTGTATTATGGATTTAACACTCTGAATTTTATAGAAAATTATATACAACAGTGTATGTTAGCTCAGAGCAAAAATGTAGGCAACATTGTCTAAATGGGGACCAATCACCCTGATAAGATACTTGTGGGTAGTATGAAAGCTTCCCCTAAAACAGCAGGGCCAAAAAATAGCGTAAGAAGTCTATTGGGAAGTATTAAGTGGAAATGCAGAGGTATTGTGTGTTTGGTTTTGTTTGTTTTTTTCTTTTTTCTTTTTTTTCCTCCTGCGTCTGCCACTGATACTGCTGTTTCTGCAGTACTATTAAAAATTTTGATAAAATACAGAGGATTCATTGAGGAGCAACAGGGATGAGTAACAACTTGAAAAATATGTCCTGTTCTAGGAGACACAAAATAGCTGGTTTACCAAAAAGGAAGCTGGGAGATGATTTGATCACAGCTTGTCAGCACTCACAAAGCAAACCTTTGACTTTCATCTCTTAAATCTGGCAGATGAAAGTATCAGAAGAACCAGTGATTCTGGTTCTTCTGCATGTGAGCAAGACAGATCAAGCAACACAAAAGCAGATTAGAGATGAAATGCAGATTTCCAGCCTCCAAGCTAATTACACTTTGGAACAATGTATTTAAAAATGTGGTAGATTCTTCAGATGAAAGTTTTAATTTGGAATTTTGTTGCCTAAAAAAAAAAAAGTCTGCTCTAGACAAATAAAAAATAGTGTAGAGAAATTTCATGATGTTTTGTTGAAGAGGTTAGTGTGTATGACTGAAGTGATTCCTTTTTGCCTTACACTATAGAAATGCCTGGTCTATAATCTTAATTTAGTGTGCTTTCCAACATGAAGATGTGATGGATGGCATTTATGTTGCTCCTGTGTTTTCAGTGATATATTGTGTTCCGTTAGGACATGATGAGTTTAGTTTGAACCTCCTAGAAGTAAATGGAGAGTAGGTAGCTGTTGCCTAGGTAGGCACCAGACATGCAAGTCTCAGAGGAGTGGAATAGGGAATTTTCTGTTTCTAGACGGAGCTGGGCAGAATTTACTGCTGCTCAAAAAGTTGACGGGTTGGCTGGAACCAACCGTGGCTATGAGTATCTGCCTACAGAGACACAATGGTCAGGGGAAGAGATGTGTGTAGAGATCTGTTTGACCTTGTTTAGAGTTTCCTCAATTAATAAAGTAAGTGTTCAAGTTTTAGTTCTGCTAAAACTAAGCTTTTCTCACTTCAATATATTTTTTGTCTTTTTTGAGGATCTCATTTTGGACAAGGGTCTAGGCATATTGCCTTCAAGGCTGGCCAAATTTATGATATCCTGACAGTTTACCTTTGCTTGTGTAAACTCTCCTCCACCTTCAAGAAATACTAAAAGCTTTTCTACCACTTTGTGGTGTGGTTCCCATATGGCATAATGGAAACTCTGGAGCAGATCCAGGAACGAACATTATTTCAGCTTATGCTTTCTGACAGTTATTACTGAGGTTTACTTGTTGGTAGTGCCTACAAGAATATTTGGTCGGGAGCCTTCACAGACTCCCCAGGTGATGTGAGCTATCCAAATCATGCCATTAGTGTCTGACCTCCCTCTCCCTTACTGCAGGTTACCTAAGCTTGTCAAGCCTGTTCTTGTCCTATTCTCTCTTTTGTCCTCTTTGAAGTAGACAACTCCAGTTCTTTCAGTTTTTCCTTATAAGCTGTGTTTTCTAACCTCCTGATCATTCTAATTTTTCTCTTCTGAATCTCCTGTCATAATGTATGCATTTGTAGGTAGATTTCACTTTTCTTCACAGAGGACAGCTAAAAGTGGGCAGAGAAATTGGTGAAAGATGTGTTAGTGGATCAGACAGAATTTCTCCCTGGGTCTCTCAGATTAGACACCCAATCAGACATCCCAGAGTGAGCTCTTCATCTTTCTTTCAGCAATGTAAGACTTTGTCTTGTTTAATTTAGAAACCACCTTCCTCCAGATGTTCTTCTGCAGGACTAAACCCTCTTATCATTTCTCATGCCACATTTGAGCCATTTCATTGTCATTGTTTATCTAGAATTTTACACTTGTCACTACCAAAAATTTAACAGTGTTTTCAAACCTTTTCTTTATTTTTTCAAAGTTATGCCAAACTCTAAATATGCTCTCCATCACGTCAAACTTTCATTTATGATGAACAAAAGAAATTCACTCTTTCATCACCTTAATTATTAATAAGAATAATGAACACCTGAGGGACAGATACCAGGACAATTTACCCAAAGTATACTTCTTGTTTGACACATGTCCTCACTGCTTGGAGTGCGTTTTTCCAAAATGCTTAGCAGCCACCTTAGACGCTAGAATCTAAACCATGTTCACCTAAGAGAATGTCATACAAAACTGTGTTTCAGGAGCCTTATTATATAGAAAACTGAAATGTATATTCGATTATATACACCTAATGTGTTTTGACTTTATTTCCAGGGTCTATTTCTCTGTTATGTTCATGCACAAATCCACATGTCTTTGATATTAAGCTTATGCTTCCAGAATGATGTAGACTCTGAACCACAAAAAGGGACATAGAAAACTGGGAACTAGCAGCTGGCTCTAGCTGTCTCTGCAACCATTGTTTTTGTTATCTACATGAGAAGTGAGAAGTTATTTTGGTTTCTTAGGAAAGCTTTCATATAGGGAATATTAGTTTGGGTGGGAGGTTAGTACAAACAGTAAACAAATCCAATGTTTCAGAAATAATACTGTACATATATAAAATGTTATTTTCAAGACACTTTATAGGTCTTACATTGCACTTGCAAAAAATTTTCTTGGATCTATGTGGATAAAGGTATCTCATATGCATCAGAATGGAGTTGAAGGATTTAAAGGCAAAAATGGCATAAAGGAAAGCCTATTAAATATTTTTGATATGGTTTAAAATTCCCTGAATTTTATATTGATATCTTAGGTGAAGAACAATAAACAGCTGTATCATTTACAGATGTATCAGCTGCATTTGCAGCTGACAGAAGGAGGGACATGAGTGGAGTAATTCCCTGTGGGAGTGATGAAAGTATAAACTGCTGGATGTACTCATCACCCCAGAGAAATAGTTGTCATCTGCTCTCCACATAGTAATAATAATGAGGCTGTGAAGTGGGTGGATAAGGAAGACAGCTATCATCCTCCTGAAGCGTAGGACCTCCTTTCCCTTGTCCTCACTGCACCTTGCAATCCTTGCATTGTATACACACAGTCTTCCTGCCAGTGGCCCAGATGTCCCCAACAAATACATATCATCCGACTGCAAAAAACACCAGTCCTTTCTGGGGATGCTTCCTGCTCTCTCCCCACCAGGACATTCTGTCTATATGAAATGTTAATATTAAACAATATTATTATAATAATATTATATTAATATATTAATATATTACATTAATTTATTATTATATATGAAATATAATATGAAATATTAATATTAAATAATTTGAGAATGCAGGTCTTTTGCTGGTCTCTGGTGTTTGTGTGAATCTGAAGTTTACTGTTTTGCAAACTAGTCACACTCATCTGCTCTATTTTGCTTGAGCTTCCGCTGACTCATTTCCATCAAAGTCCAAACCATGGCCAGAGAAATTACCTAAGATCAGTGAAAGAAATACGTCAGTGATACTAAGCCTTCACTTTAAGGTTAAAAATGTGTCCTGACAGCCTTCATTATTTCTCCTGCAACACTATCTAGGTGTTAATCAGCAGGTGACTATGAGTCCCCAGAGAAGCATTGGGAAAAAGACCACGTGGTTTTACTGACAACAGTGTGACACTCTGATATACATTAGGTCTTGTCAAACATTTTTCTTTATGGTTTCCCCAAAGGATTCCCATAAAGTGAAGGGCATTGAGTTCAGTGCTTCTGCTGTGGAGAAAAGAAGCTGCTACAGCTGTAGGATTTATCTTTGCAGTTCTAAGAACAGAGAGCTTCATATTGCTTTTAATGTACATTTGATGCTAGACCAAGAGTGTCACCATTTTGGAGCTTAATGTGATAAAGGCAATATAAAAATATAATCAACTACAGGTCAAAGAGCAATAAAAATATCATCACGGTCCCCCTTTCTGCTGGCCAACAGTTGCCCCACATCCAGCTCTTGAACACAAGAGGTATTGCCATCCTTGCATCAAGAAGTCAATATTGCACCTTTGTGCTTCACAAGTATTTTGCTTTCAGCTGTGATTGTGAAAAGGGAAGTGTATGGCAAACAGGATGCAATCGGACAGTTCATAAGATGGGCAAGACTGTCTCACCGGAAGGGTTACAGTGAGGTGAATTTCTCGTTGTTGCTAAAACTTTGTCCAAATATATTTATGTATGCTTAGTTTCGGACTTTGGCAGGAAGCTTTAATGCAGAAACAGCATGCCCTTCCGTCCTTCGTGTGTTTAAAAGCTCTTTCGGTGTGAGTCATCGGAATCCTGTGGTTTGTGTATCCTGAGCGGAGAAGGGCTCTCTGTGATTATCAGACATCATGCAAAAGTTGCAGTTTGAAAATAAAATGATAAGGAAGTTCATTATTTCATAGGAAATGTCTGCTGATGGCTTTTTTTTTTTTTTTAATTTCTCCTTTAGGTTTGGTGTTTTGTTTGGAGGCCTTGTGAGGGTACAAGGACTGTGTGGCTTTGCATCACAGACACATATCATTTTTCAGAAGTGCTGCTGCATTGCGAATAGGAGGGTCTCCTTATGAGCCAAAGAAAATAAGATTCAGCAAATAAGCCTCTCCGGAACAAGAAAGCCATCCTGAATGGTTGTCTATGTGTTGAACTGCTGCAGTGTCATCTGCCACTCTGATACTGGTCAGTAGCAATCAAGGTACATCTTGCCTCACAAAAGAGGAAAAATGTCCATTGTCACTGCCTTTATCCTGGTGCCTTAATGACATATGAGCTGACTAAATTTTCACCCAAAATGATGTGAATTTCTTGTGATGTTTTCTTGAGATGGCTCTTAGCATGTGCCATTGATCTCTGTGTCTTTATACCCTGCTGAAATCAGGGGTATAATATATAATATATATATATAATATATATAATATATAATATATATTAATGATCCTGTCATTGTGACAGATTGTAGTGACAGAACAGGTTAACAAAATAGATGGACAGGATGCAGAATTCTAACTAATCTGCTTAACTGGCTTTTATGTCCAGAGTAAAGCTATCACTGTGTGGGATCTCTAAGACATTACCAAACTATTTCACGAAAGAACATGAGGAGAACACTCTCACTGACATATTTAGGGGTATATGCCTGAGAGGTCTCTCACTGAGCAAGCAGAAGTGCCCTTTGAGAAAACTGTCTTCTCCTGGCAATGAAAAAAAGAAAAGGGAAGAGGATGGGGAAAGGGAAGGGGAAAGAGAGGAGGAAGAAAAGGGAAAGGGGGAAGAGGAGGTCAAGGCAAAAGGGGAGGGGAGAAAAGGGGAGGGGAGAAAAAAAATGGAGAGGAGAGAGGAGAGGAGACTCGAGGAGAGGAGACTCGAGGAGAGGAGACTCGAGGAGAGGAGGGGAGGGGAGGGGAGGGGAGGGGAGGGGAGGGGAGGGGAGGGGAGGGGAGGGGAGGGGAGGGGAGGGGAGGGGAGGGGAGGGGAGGGGAGGGGAGGGGAGGGGAGGGGAGGGGAGGGGAGGGGAGGGGAGGGGAGAGGAGGGGAGGGGAGGGGAGGGGAGGGGAGGGGAGGGGAGGGGAGGGGAGGGGAGGGGAGGGGAGGGGAGGGGAGGGGAGGGGAGAGGAGAGGAGAGGGAGGGGAGGGAGGAGAGGAGAGGAGAGGAGAGGAGAGGAGAGGAGAGGAGAGGAGAGGAGAGGAGAGGAGAGGAGAGGAGAGGAGAGGAGAGGAGAGGAGAGGAGAGGAGAGGAGAGGAGAGGAGAGGAGAGGAGAGGAGAGGAGAGGAGAGGAGAGGAGAGGAGAGGAGAGGAGAGGAGAGGAGAGGAGAGGAGAGGAGAGGAGAGGAGAGGAGAGGAGAGGAGAGGAGAGGAGAGGAGAGGAGAGGAGAGGAGAGGAGAGGAGAGGAGAGGAGAGGAGAGGAGAGGAGAGGAGAGGAGAGGAGAGGAGAGGAGGACATAAAATAACTTGGTGTAACTAATTACTGCTGACTAATTCAGCAAGACTGTAATGTTGAAAAACACATTGGAGAATTGTGGCATGTGAATTTATTTAGAATAAATAAATTCATGTAACCTTCTCAATGATCTTTCATCCCACAAAAACAGATCTTCTCAAGACTTGCAGAAAAATCCCAGTTCTAGGAAGTGCTTGGAACACTAAGACTTGTGTAATATTTGAAGTATGAGTTACAGTGTGTGTAGGCTGAATTTGGAGTTATACCCTTATGACACCTTTTCTGTGTTTAAAAGAATTTTTTATAGACAATAGCCAGGTTGGAGGTTCAGAATGTAAGTACCCTGCCCAACCACACAGACCACACTAGCAATATTGATGACTTTGTGAAGGAGATAAACAACTTGAGCCATATTGCAGTGGTATGGACTACGCAACTGCTTTGTGCACTGCTGTCTTGCAAATATGCCTATGCAGATATTTGCGACAAGGTAACTTAGTCTGTGACATATAAGTGTGCTATTTCTTTTAAGTTTGAGTCTTCTGATATATAAATAAGAAAACAATAGCCCTACCCGTGTAGTAAAGTGTGCTGCAATTTGAAATTATAACTGGTTTTCCTTCTGCAGTCTGCCTTAAAAGATGTTTGCTCTCACCATGACCTTTACCTTGATAGTCGCTTTACCAATGGCAACAAGAATCCACATCACTTCTAGAAAGTATGATTAGAGATTCTACTGGTCTTAGAAAGAAAAGAGAGTTGGCAGAAAAGACTGCCAAGGCTTTTTATGGCCATAGGACATAAATGAGGTCAGTCTCAAGTAAACTACAATATAATTTATGTGAACTTCTGGGTGACATCCAAAGTCTTTGGTTAAATAGAATTACAATGAAGAAACAAGTTGCAACCAATGAAGTACCAGTAATAACAAAGTTGAGTACAGTTGGTGAAATTCTTCTCAGCTGAGGTAAATATGGCAGACTACTCGTTGACTTTCATATGGTCAGTGTTTCGCTTCAATTCTGAACCCAGCAATTTAGGGAGGAGAAACTTAAAAGATGGTTAATTTGGAAAACAGCAAAAATTTGCAGGAAGTATTAGCCAGAAAGATGAAGCTGAACTCTGTTTAACCTAAGATCTTGTGTGTTTGGGATGCCATTACAGAGGACTCTACAGATTTCTACAGGATATTGAATCATTCTTAAATCTGGTGGGGACTCTCCATAAATCTCCCAAGGCATGCACAGAAAACCAGTCATGTGCTATGTTGGAGTCCTCTTCAGTAACCATAGGAATTGTAACTAAACACTTAGCTTTCCACACAGAGCCTGATGTACTTGAAGTGTACAACAGCATTTGTAGGTCATCATTTTTCTAAAAACATAAGGCTCACTTTTGCAATCTTATAACTACTCAGAAATACTGTGTTATTGCTAATCATCTGTGTCACGTGCATTGGCCAGGAATTTGACACAAAGTGCTTTGCAATCTGCTTTACTTTTTGGAGCAATCTGAAGTAACAAGTAAAATGAAAGCTCTAGAAAATGAAGGCCTTTGATATGGGTGTAAAGGCCTGTGGTTGATCTTGTGTTATTTTATTACCATGTAATTTGTTCTGAATCACAAAATACAGAGTTCCTTCCTGTTTTGCACAAAGCATTTTCTAACATTCTTTATCCAGTATTGAGTGGAGTCAGGAAAAAAGTATAAAGGATGTTTTCTTCATTACATGAAACTTATTTCATTGAAGGAAATTAAATAACAGAGTGCCTCAGAAGAAGTAGAAAAGATGTTCTGATTTAAGTGAGCAGATATATTTGCTTGAGGTTCAGTAAATATGGAATCAAGCCATAATGACTTACCAGAACTGGCCTCCTTGTTGACATCCTCAAAGATCTGTGGGAACTGCTCTGCAATTTGTCCCTCCAAAACAGCTGAAATATTTTAACAGATTCCCTTTTTGCTTCCACCTCTACTTGACTGATATTTTTATGAGCACTTATTTCACTCAGAAATAATATCTGTGGAGGGTATACTTCTGCCCTGGGAGAATTCTACTACTGGGAAAACCTTACATGAAAAATTACAGATGCCAAGTGTCTTGCTGTGTCCTGGTTTTGGCTAGGATAGAGTGAATTTTCCTCCTAGTAGCTGGTATGGTGCCGTATTTGTGGTTTAGGATGAGAATGACATTGAAAACATGAAGTTTCAGTTGTTGCAGAGCAGTGCTTGCAGAGAGACAAGGACCTTTCAGCTGCCCTGCCAGCAAAGAAGCTGGGGCTGCACATGGAGCTGGGAGGGGACACAGCCAGGACAGCTGGCCCAGACTGGCCAAAGGGATGTCCCGTACCATGTGGTGTCATGCTGAGCAATTAATTTGGGTTGGCTGGCTGGGGTGGGGAGGAATGCTGCTCAGGGGCAGGCTGAGTGGTGAGCAATTGCATTGCACATCACCTGCTTTGTACTTATTATTATTGTTGCTGTACATATTAGTATTATTATCCACCTGCCTGTAGTGGACTGCAGGACTGCACAGGCCTTCTGCTGATTATTAAGATGTTGCAAACCATCATGTAAGGTTTCATTTTTAGCAGTTGAAAAGTGGCATCAGTTGCCAGCTCATGTAGAACTTCTGGAGAATTCTTTAGGGATGTTTAGAAGATGTATACATTTTTTGAAGGTTTAATATGTTCACTCCTCTTATGCTTGCCATTTTGTGACCCTTTGACACACTAAGTCCTTTTTTTTTTTTTAGAGTATTTCCTTCACAGTGAGACTCTACTACCAGTAAAGGTTCTTTTCATAATATGTCTTGCAGATGGGGGGTAGTTCTTAAAAACTAGCTTTTGTGTGTTATTAAAAATGAACATCAAGTAGGAATAAAAAAAATCCCACTGATTTTAAAAGGTAAGAATCTCAACAAGAACAGAAGTCCTTCAAATTCTGTGTGTGTATGTGTTTTAACCTAGTCTTTCACTTCATTACTTGTGCTGGTAGATTAAATTTTTGATGCCAAGTGGTTCAGGTTACCTCAGCATAATGTTGAGGTATTGGTACCTCTGTTGAGGTATTGATACCTCTGTTTTTTTAATCTATTGGCTTTTAGTGTAGATTAGCAGTGATACAACACTTTGAACTCAATATGATATCCAATTTTAAAAAATCCATAAAGCCTTTATGAGCAGTAGAAGTGATAGGCATCAAGAAGAGAGCTATCTAAGAGGAGAGCCATCCTCAGGCCATACCTGTCCATCCTTATTTCCTAAACTAAGTGTTGCAGCTAAATTACTGCTTGATAACTACTTCTGTTTCACAGAATAATAGAGTGTCTCAAATTCAAGGAAGCAAGCAATGGTAAAGCTCCTCTTATTCAGAGCACCTTGCTCTGGCCTTCACAACTGCTTGGTCTGGATATAGAAGATTAATTTAATTTCTGCATTTCCTACTGTCATGTACCTGGAGAGTGGCTGATGTTTCTGTCACTTACCAAAGAAAAATTACAATGGAAGACCTTTTCAGACTTTGCTGATCTCTTGCACCAATTCAGCTTCATCCATAGAGTGAACTTTCATTAGGTTTTGGTCATGGTCCTGTGAGAATCCCTGAAGACCACCAGGATATCTTTTGATATAGAAGGTCCTATAGCATGAAGGTCCATGGCAGATAGGGCCATGAATATTTGACTTGGATTTGGATCATCTGTCCCTTCTCATGATCATCAAATCTTCTTTCACACTGCTAGGCATACCAAGTTAATAAGTTGATGGATTTCTTTTCCACTTTTTTCCCACACTTTCTGCTAGGTGTCTGACCAGTATGTGCAGCAGAGATATCCCTCCCTTGCTCCACTTGAATTGTTTCTCCAGGCATTTCTTCAGCATCCTCAAAGTACCAGTCTTCCTAGTCAACAGCCATCTCCACCCTTTTTATTTGTGCATTGGACAGAGCAAAAGCAGGGCTGGCAGTTAAGTGCTGCCAGAGACATGAGAGAGATGACCTAGAAATATCGCCTAGAGAGATGACCAGGGAGAGCACCATGCCCGCTCTGTGAGGGCATGGAAAGAAAGCAAGGAAATTCAGCAAAGTGGAAACTGACCATAAGAAAAGAAATCTAGTCAACAAGACTATTCTGAAGGAAAGCAAATAGTTAAGCTCCCACTTTTACCCTGGGTGTCTGAGTAAAAATTAGTTTGCTTTATGATTAAGAATGGTCTTTTCAGGTGTTTGAGAGAGGAATGTGAAATTCAGCAGTAGAAAGATGAATCAGAGTCTGTTGTGGTTAGTTTGTAAATTCCCACTGCATAGCGTAAGATAACAACACCCCAAGACCTGAATTCTTCCACGTTCAGGAGGCCCAACAACAACAATAAGGCAAGCTTATTTCCGCACGTACGGATGTGCGTGGCTTGAAATTATGGTTCAATATCCTTGTAAAGAGGGAGGCAAAAATTTATGTAAGAGAGCACGTGGTTTTCAGGGAGACAAACAGACAGCCTGGTGAATATGAAAGTGAATTGTTGTGGGCTGCTTGGTAAACAATGGTAGATTTCTGTTCGAGATGATCCTTATGAACAGCAAACATGGAAGGTATTAATGGGAAGGATTGGAGGTGTGTAAAAATGATACCAATTAGGTCAGTCACTTGGCTTAAAAATGCAGGATGTGTCCTTTAAGTCTATGAACTTCTAGCATTTACAATAACATAGCATTTCTATTAATGCTGTGTCAATTGTTGCAACAGATGACTGAATAAAGTCTAGCAGATTTAAATCTTATCACTAACTTAGGTGTTAGTGATCACTACCCTTGGAAGTCAGGAAAACAAAGATGACTTTCATGGAGATAAGTTCAGAGAGAGAAAGAAACATGCATGTGAAAGGAACATAAAAGAGATGATTGATTAAGGAAATTCTAAGTAGGGTAGTGCAACAAATAAAAAGATGAAATACTGGAAAAACACCTGCAGTGTGTTAGATTAATAACCATCAATTTTTGTCTCTTATATCAATCTAGAACTGCATTAATTTATGTTTTTAGTTTTTGTTGTGTCCTGAAGCACTGTTTTCCAGTAAAACAAGAGAACAAGAGAGACAGAGCTAAATGTTCAATAAACATTAAACAGTAAATGTTCTTGAATCCCTTTCTTCCTTTGTTCTCAGATTTTCTCATTGATTTTGCCTTTACAACCTTTACGACCTTTCTTTTTTTTTTCTTTTTTTTTTTTTCTTTCCCTCCAATGTAGGAAATGGAAGGAACTTGTTGCTAGGTCCAAAAAATTATATTGGTAGCTAAAGTGAGAACTAGGAGTCACTACTTAAATAGTGTGTTATGTGCTCTAGCACCAATTCTACACATTTCTTGTATATTTTTACCTGAAAGTTATTAGGAACCATGGGCTGTGTCTCTGAGCAGTCTAAGACCTACACTAACATGAAGATGGATGTTCTGCATGTTTTTCACGTCTCTGTTAGGTCCAGAAATGGGGCATGTCTCCATACAATTTCCTGGGGCATCCTGATTCAGAATCTGCTCTCACAACATCCTTGCACATGTGGTATTGCACAAAATGGCATGTATGAGGGCAGAAAGAGAAAGATGTGATGAGTTTGACCTTCAGACAGAAGAAGAAGACATATTTGTGTTCCAATAATTACTCTCCATTTTATCCAAAGTCTGCTTAATGTAGGATAAGAAAATGATACTAGGATCAGAGCTGAGACACAGAGTTATCACTGACCAGTCAGGGGCTCTGTATTTTCCAATAGAAAATATGTACATTAACATTGACATTTTAGGTGGAGGCACTAGAAAAACAAGGTATTGCTGTATTTCATTGTTCATGACCTGAATGTTGTGGCATCTGCATTTGACCTGTGTTTGGTGTTGGTGAAGCTGGGCAAAGCACAATGAATTCTTTTTTACCCATCACATTAGTTTTTCTACTGGCAGTATTTACTGGCACAAGTCCTCAAATAGCCTCATGACAAATAATCTTTTGTATGATGCCATGCTTTGCTTCCTCATTTATTGTTTTCAGGGCAGCTCGTCTGTAACATATAGGTTTTTTATTGCTCTTATCAGATACTGCCTGCCTCCCAGTAGTATGAGACAACTGCATCCCCTCACTTTACCCAGCAATATTATACCTTCTCAGGGAAAAGACAAAGTCTGTTTGAAATGCAGACGTATGTGGCCTGGCAGAGGCTGCATGGATATCAGCGGAAGCCTGAAGTGCATCCGGATCTTGTGGTGCTTGAGGTGAGGAAGATGCAGCAAAATCAGTGTTATCACCTCTTCGGGATGTGGATCCTTGCACTTAGGTGTGTGCAACATTTTGAATCGTAATTAGAGAGGTTATTACAGACTAACATGTTAAATTCAGTTTTGTTATGCTCTCTAAACAGCAAGAACTCCTGGTTGAACAAAGAGTAGAAATCAGCTGAAGTCAGCCTGAAGCAGAACAGCTTTCTGCAAAGCAAACCAAGAACTACACCCAGATTTATTTGTTCTCCCTCAGACCAAACATTTTACATATTCTGCTCATCTCCTCATCATTTCTAGATTATTTAACCCTATATTTCTTTTTTTTTTCTTTTTCTGTTTGTAAATTAGGTCCCATTCTCAATCAACTGCATTTTCAGAAGTTGGAGTAAAAGTGTTTGGATAAAGGTGAATAAATACTGAACTTTTCTAAATGGTATAATATTCAGTTTGGGTAATGCTGGAAAACAAATAGTTGTGATATCTTAAAAATCTTCCTAAGCTTTTTTTTTTTTTTCTTCAGACACACTTTGATGAATTTACTTGTGACTTTTGAATAGTTTTTGTCCCTGCGCTACTTCTTTTTTCAGTGAAGTGATGATTATTTTGAATGTTTTATCCATCTGTTCCAGCCACTTACTTGCCTCATGCAATGCTGAAAGCCACTTAAATGTTCTCTGTGGTTCTTTGTTTCCTGGATGTAATGGAGAGCAAGGGAAGAGAAAACATCTTACTTGAAGAGATAAGTCTTAGTTACTATTTGTTTCCTGCAAAAGCTTAGCCTACACATACCCACTGAACCATTCCTACTCACATACACAGTTCCCAGCTCAATTGTTAGCGCTCCTGCTGCACAGTGCTTTGGAAGACACTCAGAGTCTGTTGATCTTCAGGGAAACCCCCTAGATTTCCTTTCTTATTATTCATGGGGATTTCCCAGTCTGATGCAGAAAAACAAGGATCAAAGTGTTTTACATGTTGATGGATGTCTCCAGCTTCTTCACCATATTTAAAAGCTTAAGCAAATGAGTGGCCATAAATAGAATTATTAAAGTGATAGAAGTGGGAGGAACACAAGCAGAAAGTAATATTTTGTGTATATTTCAAAATGTGTTGTTAGACTAGCATTCATAACACAGCTTAACACATTGATATTTACTGTGCACCAGGGAGTGATGGAGAAAAAGGAATGGAAAACAGTAATTTTGTAACTGTACTTTCTATAGCAATTAGGAAAGAAAAAAATACATTTATACATTTACCACCAAAGTGTGATGTGGATGAGCATGACCACATCTCCAAAAGTAAGGAAGTATGTAGCACCACACTGCATTTACTCCCTGCTAACTTCAAACTTGGCCTTCTTCTTTTAAATATATATATATATATATATATATATATATGTCTTATCATATGGTAATATCAAGTTAAAAAAAAATCCTTTTGCATGCATGCATAATTGGCCATAATCATTATCTTTCAGTTTTTCAGCAGTATAAGGAAGTTTGTGGTCAATCTGAAAACCATGCAAAACCTCACAGAAGCACTAAGTTTTCCAGTACAGCAAAACAGCCTGAGTTAAAAGTTCAATAATTTTGTTTTAACCACTTTGTGCTCAGATTTTCTCATTGATTCTGCCCTTATAACCTCTTTATTTTTTATAACCTCTTTTATTTTCATAGTTTGATCAACCTTTTCTTCCCCTGAACAGCACACAAACATTTATAATCATATCCAACTTTTTAAAAGACAAGGGATTTTAAGACAAAAGAAAGATAGCAACTTTCACTCTAGATGGAAATCTGTCCTCATAAGGCCTGGGATTCGTCACAATCTGCTTGAAATATGTTAAATGTTAGAGAGGAAATGCTCACTTATCTACTTAAGAATAAAACTAGCAAATATTAAATGACTAATTGTTGGCAAATTTTGAGAACAATGGGCTAAGTTACCCTTAGTAAATCAGACTAGAATGGAGTTAATCACAGAATGAACTTTTTCTCCTTATGTTTGAGTTCTGAGTTCTCCATCTTGAAATAAGATTAAAGATCTGTGCTAAGGTGTTAGTGGAATTATGCAGGAAGTAATAGTATATATAGAATGTGAAAGAATAACACTCGTTTATTATTTAATTTAGCTGCTAAAAAAATACTTGCCCATGCATTTACCTGTGACTTTTCCTGTTTGGCTCAATACAGTCTCTTGGCCCCGTCTGTGCACTTTTGAATACCTCACATTGATTCCTGCAGACACAGGGCAAATCAGTCTGACCTCTGGCTAGGTTACCTGTTGGTGAAGGCTTGTGCCAAGACTATAACTCTGAATATCAGTTCTAAGAGTGCCTGGAAGTGATCACAAATCTCTTGATGAAAGATGTAATAATGTATAATGCTGTCTTATTTTTGATTTTGGACCCTGAGTTCCAAATTGCTGAGTTCACTGTAAAGGACACAGTGATACTGCCAGACCTGTTATATGGTGGCTGGGGGACTGGAGTTGGGCAAAGGACCTCTTTCTTGCCGTAATGGTGGCTGCTGTGTGCACGGGTGCTCATATGAAATATGCTGCTCGTGAAAGACTCACCTGCAAAACCTGTGTGTGTTCAGATATTGTTCTAATACTCAGTCTTAAAAAGTTATGAAAACAAGCCTTCTCCTTGCTTCGTTATGTCTAAGCAATATAAATAAAGCGGAGATAAAATTCTTAGCCTAGAACCACTGGCTTCAGCAAGACCAGTCTGGAGCGCAAAGCTCAGCACATTAAAGGTGTCCGAGTGTGTCAGCTGCCCAATTTTCTGAAGCTGTCACCATGTTGTACCTCATTTCCTGGAAAGATGGGCTCCACGACATGCCATTTATTGTCATCGAGGTTGCTTGCTTTATGCTTTATCCTGATGAACGATGTAGTAGCGAAGTCTGTACATCTTCCTCCCACCTTTTTAGCTGCTACCAGAGCAGTGATGGGGGTCCCCAAGGACTTTTCGCCGGGTTGTGCCACGTCGTGCATATTTCAAGTGCCAACGCTAGATGGTGCCGGTAAACCTCCTGCAAAATCATCTATCCTGATCTCAGCCTGGGAACCTCAGAAACGGTTAAAAGCGTGATTTCTGTGCCTTCCAGCCCGCTCCCTCTAACAGTACGTGCTTAGTTAATGACATTTGAAGCAGCTTTATCCCTTAGTTCCTGGTAATGATTATTGTAAACAGGCATGTGCTGCTCCTTTCCTGTTTTCCCCAAACGCCCACACCAGAACGAGGGGAGAGGAGGCTTGGTGTGAGGGCCTGCTAACAACATTTCCAGGAGACAGGGCAGACGTTGGCAGTTCTGGTCCTAATCAAATGAGTGAGCCCGGTGCAGGGGGCAGCCCTCCTTGTGCAAGCTGCCTTCCCGAATTTCATGACAGGGTTTTTCTACACGTATCGGGGACCTACAGGTCCACATCGGTTTCTCTAATGTAAAGGCTTATGCGCTCTGTGCTGAATGTAATGGTAATACGTACTGAAGGCTTGATTCTGCTGATATGAATTAATTTCTTAATTAAGGAGATAAAAATCCGCATGCATGCTTGGATTGGATGTGAAGGATTGGATGAATCTGAAAGATTGAAGGGTCCCTCTTCTTACCTGCTCTCCCTCCTCCCCCCTTATTATGCTTTCTTTTTCCTTTAAAAAAAATAATAATACATTTTTAATAAATAATGAATAGACACCGAGCTTGCAGTGCTCTTGAGGTCATACCTTTCCTGCAGGCACAGCTTCTTTTAAGGAGGAACCACTTCTTCACCAAGAGGGTGGTTGGGCACTGGACAGGCTGCCCAGGACAGTGGTCATGGCACTGAATCCGCTGGAGTTCAAGAAGCGTTTGGACATGGTCTGATTTTTTATTTTTTATTTTTTTGGGGGGGGGAGTTGGGGGGGAGGTAGTCCTTTGGGAACCCAGTAGCTGGACTCAATGATCCTTGTGGATCCCTTCCAAAACAGATACTCTCAAATTCTCTGATTCCCTTAACTCTTTAAGTGCTTTCAAAAATTCTGTTTTGAGGAGCTGAACTACTCTGACTACAGGAAGGTAGCCCCAGCAAAAAAAATTCCCAATTTAGATGCCCTGAAATAATTCAGTGGATGTGTTAGCTAAGGTGAAATGACTGCCACTCACCTTATAATTCACCACAGGACACATTTGGTGCTAATGTTAGGCTTTAGCGTCTTCTAGTACAGAATAACTGTAACTGGTGTTGTAGTCAAATGCTTCAGGTTTGGTGTTTTGTTGTTGTTGTTTGGTTGGTTTTTTGTTTGTTTGTTTTGTTTTGTTTCAGTGAGATGTGCTGTACTTGCAGGTTTTCTTCAAGCCTTACATCCTGCAGAAAGGACAGTGTGACATAATCTTTATTTGTTTTTTTTTTTGCTGTTTAGTTAATTTCCAAAAAGATCATTTCATATCTTTCATATCTTTCATATCTTTTTGGCTGGTTCCTTGACAGCTCTCTCTGCCTGCACCATCATGATGGAAGTGCCAAGAAGCAATCAACAGATGTCAAAGCACTGGTAGGTCCTGAGTAGTGGTTGTTATCACCATTACCCTGATAGGTACAGCTGCACCCTCTTAGTGTGTTAACCATCTTTTTTGTAGCTGTTTTGTAAATTGCAGATATTGCACAGGGTGGTTAATTCCTCATGGTCATGGCATGTTTCAGAAGGTGAGCCATGCTGAGGCCAGGGCTGTGCCAGCTGATTTCAAACCTCCCGCTGTTTGTGTGTGCGTTCATCTTGGTGCTGTGGAGTTAAGCTCCATCCGTGAGCACAGCTTGAATGAGATAATTGTTCTGGACCTCAAGGGGAGATGAAGTAACCGCTGTGATGAGAGGAGGCTGACAGGGCTGTGCAGCTGCTTCCCTGAGAGCATTCCCTTCTGATGTGAGCAATGCAGCCAGTTCCTATCTTAAAGGTTAAGGCTATAATGAGCATTGGGGTTAGATTTTTGGGAAGCTGGCTGTGCCAAGATGCTAGTAAAGCCTGGCAGCTACCTGAGGGAAAGGGAAGATGTGAAGGGAAGAGGGGAATAGGCTCCACGTACATTGCCTACCAAAAAACTATTTTCTAATTGTCCTCTGCTGATTGGGCATGTATTATTGGGTAAACTGTATGGCTGGGGTTACAGATGGGGTTGTTATTGTGCTGTGAAAAGAGGAGGCAGCCCTAATACAAGACTGCTTCTAAGACTAGTGAGTGGCAGTCAGACCTGGGCTGAGTCTCTGTGCTCAAGTTATTTCTCTTCTGAAATTGAGGACAGTGGGGATATGCAAAGAAGGTTTGGAAAACATTCTGGCGATGGTGTTTTGGTGTGCACAAGAAAGCCATGTCCCCAGCATGGCTCTTTAATTGCTCTGTTCCCTCCTGGAGTTAACAGGATACTCAGTGAGTTAAGCTCAGGATTGGTTGGGTAGGGTTTAACAGTGGACACGGGGTAGTATTGTGTTTGAAATGCTGGACCCAGATGATACAAATAGACCAAAGAGGGGTTGTATCTTCAGGATACAGTCCAGGGTGGGTCAGCTCAGTGGGTACTCCTTGCTGCTTTTGTCAAAGATGAATTTAAGTGAGCACTGGAGATCACAGAGAAAGGTCTGTGCTGGCAGCAAACAGCCCTTTTTAACAGCTATTCCCTGATGAATTTGTTGGCTGCTGTTTCTTTCTGAAGCTGGCCACTGTGGTTGGGCCAAACTTTTACCTTGAGGGTCTATTAAAGGAAAAATCATGGAGCTAGTGCAGGAGTGCGTCTTAGATGGAGCCAGGCTGTTTGAGGCTTGTCTTCTGACCTGCTACGATGGAAACGCAGTGCAAAACTCTTGCTGTTCCAGTTTCACTCTGAAATGATTCGGAAGCTTTGCTGCCACACACAGTTTCTGTCCTTTTATCTACTACTTTTCTGCTAATTTCATGGAGTTTGTGGGCATTTTTATGAGAGTGGAAATTTAGTAATCTAGTTGCAAGCCCATGCATTAATTACCTCATTGGGAAGACCACATGTGAAAGACATGCATTTGTGAGTCAGACTTGCTACATATTTCAGTTTAATTTAGCTGTTCTAAGTTTCTGTGAGACTTTCAGAAAAATGCAGTAAGCAAAATAAAACCAAATACAGTAGGACAAGCCAGGAAATTTATTAGCCCATTGAGAAATCTGTTGGACTTCTAATCGGTTATATCATCATACAATGTCAACTGTTGACTTTCTTCGTTTTTTACTTTTGTAAGTTACTAGAAAACCTACAGCAGTTACATTTACCACACTTTTGAATATAGTGTTAGAATTTGATCATTAATTATCCACAATAGTATTCTTCGAGCAACAATATATTGAAAAAAGTAGACTTTGTCTGAGTGTTGTTTAATATTGTTTTGCCAGAATTTGAGCTAGCTTTTTGATTTATAAAATAGCTTAACAGACTCTAGAGGTATGTTTTGCTAGATGTCTGTATGCTGGCTGTGATTTGAGAATTCCAAAAGAAGGTTTTCTTTTATACAGTATTTAGAATATGGATGACTACGCATGAAAATTAGGCAACTTAGCAATGTGAGGAACATTTTTTTTATACAACTACTTGTGCTATATCCTTTTGCCAGCAGAGAATGAATCTGAGGCTGTAAAACACAGCAGCATTTGGCTTTTTTTGCTCAAGAGGATAGGACCAGTAGGTCTTCCCTCTCTGATACAGAAAATACTGATCTGCTTGCATCTCGGAATAACAGGGCTCAAACAAGCGCTCTTGTCACTTTTAAGAAACGTGTCTCTTCTGCTGTGCTGTGAACTTCCTCATTAAATTCCCCTCACTCCGTGTGAAAATGCAGTTCCTTTTTAAGTTACTGAAATGAATTCCACTTGTCTTTTGAACTGGTATTATCCTTGGCAGTCCTGTGCAGCCATAGGTAAAATGAAGTAATGCTCTTAGTTTCACAGTTCTCCAGAGAGCCAGAGGTGGTGTCCTTTGTTGTTGAGTGAGACAAATGTAAATAGGATTTATATTAATCTCTTAAATCCACACTTTTGCAGATTTGGCTTATTAGTGTGTGGTTTAATAACAAAGGATAGATATATATCCTGAAAATCACTGGAGGCTGATTAGGAGTCAAGTATATGTCTCTCTAAATCCAACCATGCAAAAGGCAGTGACTCATTTAAAGGGTGGAAGAGCCATTTGGATTTCCAATAGAGAGATGAACAAAGAAGGGAAGAAATGAGAAATATGAAGCATTCTGAGATCATTACAAGTTATTTATAAACAGAAATCATCCTTGACAATGAACAAGCTAATGGGAATAGGTAATGTTTCATACTACTTCTCCCTTAGCTCTGATATGATTACGTCTGTTTGATATCAAGAGAAATAACTAAAATATTTACAGGCATATCTGGTTAGATATGTAAGAAGAGAGACAGATTCTGTTCAGTAGAGCCTGCTAAAAAGACATGAGGCATCAGACAAACTGAAATACAGGAAATATTACTTAACCACAATAATATTTTTTCACTCTAAAGGTGATTCATCAGTGGCACAGGTTGCATAGAGAAGTTGTGGAGTCTCCCTCCTTGGAGATCTTCGTAAGCTGCCTGAACATGGTCCTGGGCAACCTGACCAGGTTGACCCTGCTTGCATGAGGTGTTGAATAAGATGACCTCCAGAGGTCCCTTCCACCCTCAGCCATGCTGCGACTGTGTGAAATACATTTTCATATAGAAAAACTTTATGATTTTAAATTAATCACAGCAATATAAAAGAAGAGCACACTAAAGATCAATTGACAAAGGAATTAGGAACCTAGCAAATTCAAAAATGCAGTTGAGGTTTTAAGGCTTAAGTGTCAGGAGTCTGTTTTGAGAGCTCAACACGTGCCCCATCTGATTCTACATCAGTTTGCAAATCTGGACCTTTGTTCTTTGGTCACTTAGCTTATTTTGAAAAATACTCTTCAAAATTTTTGTTTTCCCAGAGTTACAATGGAATTGAGCTCCACAGTGAAATTCTGCTCTGAACTATGATGCACATTTTTCAGGCATGCTGTAATGGTTTGATGCGCTGCCCACAAGCACAAACTGCTACTTCATCCAGTCCTAACTGACAAAAACATTTCTCCCCGTGCTACTTTATCACCTGATGTTATGACATTTGAAATGATTAGCTGGAGTGCTTTGGACTTCGTAATTTGTTCAGAAAAGTTTTCATAGACACAAGCTCAGCCAGCAGGTATGGATTTATGGTATTTTCAACATTTCCTTCTAGATGTGTTTCCTGAGAAGAGTAACAAACTGGTTCCTCAGTTGCATTTTCCATTAAAAACTCAGTGGCATCCACTCAGCACATTAATAATTCTTGTGAATACAGAATTACAAAGTGAGGGGGCATTTTCCCATGTACAGTTATGTCTCTGTGTAGCTGAGTGATAGCCCTGCGTAATGATGTCACAGATTCAAAGTTCAAAGTATTAATAACTGGCCAGAAGACTACTTTCAATGTTTTTTAGGATGGTTAGAACTATTAAATCTGAAGACCCTAGTTTCAGTGCCATGGGATACATACTCACTGGTTGTCTCAGTATTAGCAACACAGTGTTTTAAACATGAGAATTTTAGAAATATTTTATTGTTTAATTCATGTTCCCAATGAATAGCCGAAGGGTGGGCACATCACTGGGGAGTGCCTTTGCCCCGTGGAACAGATGAGCTCCTGGCCCTCATCCCTGGTAAGACATGGGCAGCAATTGCTCACGCTATGGGAGCAGGACAGTGTGGGAGCTGCTGTCTTGTTTTCCTCACAGGTGTCTCAGATCTTCCATGTTCACAGAACACATGTTCTTAGCCTGTGTTCAGGGGAAAAGACCTTGCCTTGCATTAAAAATTTGTTGTGTACAAGCCACTGAGGCTAGCAGATACCACTGGTTTCCTAGATTCCAAGTCCATGAACCATGACACACCACAAATTTCTGGCCAGCAGACCACTGTGAACATGAATTAAATGATGAAGTATTTCTAAATTGTACCGGAAAGAAATGTGTTTGTGCAATTTGATACTCAAACCCAAATTTCCATGTAGACTGGCACCCTGTTTTTCACAGGAAAGTTAGCTTTCATGTAGTGGCATTTCCACAAGACACTTTTCAGTGACCAGTCAGTAGGATCACATGTGAGAATTCAGGAAAAGCAAGGAGTTGTTGGGTTTGTTCCTTTAACCAGAACTGCACATTTGTGCTTACAGAGAGAAGTTTTACCATTGAATAACATCATATACTCTCAGCATGGCGCACTCTGTGGGAACCAAGTATCCCCATGGGTGCAGGTGGGCTTCAGCATTGTGAAAACACTTATCTTCAAGAAACATCCTAAATGGACCTCTGCAGTAAGACTGTGCAGAAGAGACATCAGACTTTGAGCCTGAAGTGTAACAGCATGCACTTGGGACTTCTAAATCCTAAATCCTAGGATTTACATAAAAATTGAGCACCTATCAGGCTGCAGAGCTCAGGCTGTACTGCTCTTCTTCACATCTCTGTCAGTCTAAACTGTAAGAGAAGTGTAATTTTATAAGCATGCCTGTGTCCTCTCGAAATTTTTACACTAACACAAATTCAAAAAATGAAGAATGTTGTAACACAGAAGTATTACGGGTAGTTCCTGCCAGTGTGCCTCTTCTGAGTGGAATCTGGTAGAGGCCACACGTAAAGTCCACATAAAGTCGACTCCAATGATTATTCTGATTATTTTCTGTTCACTACCTCACATAGGAGGTCGGATCTTTGGACCACCCAGCTTGCTAAATCCTTCATGGACATTAATTGGTTGAACATAATTTCTTCTTGCTTCCTATGGAACACGTGCTCTGAATAATGCACACAATTATCCCAGAGATTTGTTTTCCACTGCAGATCCATCTAATGAAAAAGTGGGGAGTAAAATAATTGAGCTAATGAAAAATTCGAGTCTGTCAGTTGCTTTCAGTCAGAAATAACTGTTATTCTCTTGCACTACTTCACAGAATTTAAAAGAAAATATATCAGCGCAATAGCTTTTACATTTTTTTGGAGGTTAGCGTTAAGGTTAGGGTTAGGGTTAACCCTAACCCTGTACAACTGCGAAGTACAAAATGCCTGCTGAAAAAGAGAGCAGAGATTTCATACACATTGGTTAACAGAGAACCTGAACGCTTAAGAAGTCTCATGGAAACTGAGAAGAAAGCTTAGATGTGGCTCCCAGGTTGGCCTTTTATTTATTATTTATTTTTTTTTTTCAGTGAGCAGCTCTCAGCAGCACTGCTGGAAGAACTCACCAGGTTCTTTGTCCATAAACATTAATGACAGTCATCAACCCTTCTGCTTTTTCCTACTGCTCTTTTGTATGTTAAACTCCCCAGTTTTGGTTCTGCCTTATTATATGAGGATGCAAAAGGCTTCAGACAAAAAATGTTGGAGTGAAATATGATGTTAATTTCACAGGGGAATGCTGGAAGCATTAGAGGAAAATCAGTCCTTCTTCAAATGACAGTAGCTGTAAGAATTTCCTGGATCAATCTATCAATAATGAAAAGAGGGCAACCAGGCTCATTTCTCTGTTAGAAAGTTACTTAGGAACTGTACTGACTTACTGACATAGCACAGGCAAAGGTAATTTAGATAATCTTTCCTTCCATTTCTCATTCTTTGCCTTGCCAAAGGTAAAAATAAGATCTGGCATAATTGTATTGTCTTCCAAGAGCTTTGCATGGTGCCTTCCCATGCCTTCATGAATGGTGGTGTATAGAAATCTTCAGAAAAGGGAAACACTTTTTTTTTTTAAGGAGCGAAAAAGCAACTTTAAGCCACAAATACCATGTTCTTCCCATGACAGGTAAAACATCTCACGCCAAACGTCACTTCCAAAAGGCCCCAGATGCTCTTACAGGTTAACCTGCAATGGGATCAAGCAGAGGAGTCACCAAGAAAGAACGAGGGTTGTTGTCCAAATACTGTTTTGCAACCTTGCTTTAGAGCATGAGGCATGTGAGGATCCTGCAAGTGGAGGCTGCCAGGGATACACCAGGCACTGCAGTGATGCTCCTCGCACAGGTACTGCAGAGTTTTCTGAAGCATACCCCTGTGTTCTGCAGCAATGGCAGGGCTAGGGCTTGCAGCCCTCCCTGCAAGCTGTCCTCCATTGAAATCATGATGCTTTCCTCCTGTCATGAAGGAATCAAGCATCTAGATGTCCACTACGTTAATTAATATTTAATGGTTACATTTAATTAATCTTTACTAATTAATTATTCTCTGTAAAGTGAGCAGTTATTGAGTAGTTTATAAAATTGAGTTTAAAAGATCACCTTAAATTCATTCTGTAGAAAGCAAACTGTGCTCAGAAAGTTGCAGTTAGGTTTGATACAAGTCTGGATCAGCAGAGGGAGCTGCAACATAATATATTAATTAGTCAGGTCAAGTCTTCCATACAAAGCACATAAGCATACAAAGCATACAAGCAGGCTCAGCTGTGGGGCCAGACGGGCCTGCTCAGGGCTTCACCCAGCCAGGTCCAGACCCTCCAAGGATGGCGACATCCCTGTCTGCTTTCTGCTGCTTCCTGACCATCCCTGAACCTCCCCTCAGTGTAAATCTAATCACTAATCTAATTAGAAAAGCTAATATAAGCTTAAATAGCTACTAAGCAGGTGACATATTACTAAACAACTACCTCACTGCAAGTAATACTGAGCTATAATACAGTTCAATTATATGTTATTGCTATTAGTATTAACACAGGATTGTATTACTATTAATATAATTTGTAAGTCAACCATATAAGCGCTATTTCCATTTTCACCATTTTCACCATTTCACTCCTTAAAAAAACTTAATTTTTTTAACATTGTTTGCAGCACATTAAAGGAGTGTTCCTAAGCAATTAGCTTTTATTCAATATACAGTAATTTGATATTGGTGGGGAGGAAAAAAATCAAGGACCACACTGAACATGTACATAATCTGCAAGGCTGCTATACAAAAATACCAATTTTGTTACATATCTCTACTGAAGCAAAATAGAAATTGTTCATTGTGGCAGTAGTATTTAAATGCGTGTTTTCATTGTGGGAGACAGTCTTATTGCTGAGTACTCAGGGCTGTGACAGAGGATGAATAGATGGAGTTCTTTAGTAAATGCAGGACATTGTTATCTCCAGAGGAAAGAAGGGTAAATGGGGAAAAAAGTAGAAAAAACGTGATTACAGTAGTGATGATGAAGCATCACTGCTGCTGTGGAGTTGTTGTGCTGCTGCTGTTGAGATGTGTATTCATTGCTGCACTTAGCACAGCTGAGACATTAGCTTATTTATTAAGACGTTATTTTAAGGAAATGGTGAATCTTTTATAGGGCATGAGTTGCAGGCGGAAGAAGTGGTTCTATTAAAAGCTCATTGCTGGTTAGAACTGCCAACCATAACAAGAGCTTTGCTTGCGTTAAGCCCAGTGACAAACCAAGAACCGCAGAGCCAGCAAATGTCTGGCACTCACGTTTGCTCTAAGAAACACAACATCTTCACACCCAGAATCGGAGCTGCCATAAGAACACAGAAATTACCTGCTTGACAGGATTTTATTTCTGTTGGGACAACAAATAGAGTAGAGTTTAATGCTTTGGAGTCAATTTCAAATTAGAATACCATCATCCTGCTCCAAAGGTCTCGGAGTCTGAAATCTGCTCTTTATCCTCAGGATTTATATGGAGGAAAGGGGCAGTGCAAGTGACTGTATCTGCACCAGCCTCTGTCTACACCTAGGACTCACCATAGGAACCTGGCAAGATGGTGTCATGTGTTGGGAGAGGAGTGTGGGGTCAGTGGGAGCCGTCAGACTTGCAGTGTCCCCACCTTTGTTGGGGTGACATGGCTTCATGGGTCACGGCAGGAGCCAGGACAGGGTGTGTATCCTACTCAGGCTCCTGTCCATGCTGGGGACCTTGGATGCCCTCCTCTTCATGTCAGGTCTGGTTTGCAGGTGTTGGGGATTAAGGGATGGGGTTGGAAAGCAGTGGATTGATCAATGAGATTGGTAAGAGGACATCTTTGTTGCAGCCTAAACTCCCCCTGGTATCCTTGTTCTGGCCCCAGTGTGGGGAGGACATCCATAAGGTGACACACCTGAGAGCACACAGAAAACAACAGGCAATGACGATGCTGCAGGTTGCATTTTCTGTTGTCACTGGCATTGAATCCATTAAACTGCACCCCGTGTGAAGAAAGGGAAAACGTTTCAGTACTTGTTTAAGGCGAAGTCTGTGCTGACTTTATAATGATCAAAAAGCACAGCAGCTGGTGGCTGTACGAGATGCTTGAGAATGATGTTTGATGTGTAGCTATTTATGTCTCTTTCTTTAATGGTAAACATATTTTTTTTTGTCTAAGGAAAACATTTGTTTTTTCAACAGTTGTTATGAACCTCTTCTAATAGTCTCATAAGGTTTGGACAAAAGAGTCTATCAAATGTAATTCTAGGCTTCTGCTTGTAACACATTTTTACAAAAACCACAAGAGGGTGCTTATTGTCTCCAGCAGTGTGAAAATAGTATTAACAGACAAATGTTGTGTTGTCCTTTATCTCAGTTGACTAATAGGATTGATATATGGGGGAATAAATGTGCTTTATTTTAGACTCTGAAAATGAAGGAAAACATCATTGTGAAAACTGTAGTATTTGGTTTCAGGTAAAAACGAAAAAAAAGACAAAAAACTCTTATAGAGTAATGCAGGGAAATAGTCTGCTTAGATATCTGCAAGCATGAATATTCTAAACTGTGGAGCCTTCATCTCTGTGTCTGACAGCAATATTTGACCTGAAACACAAGCAAACCTCAACTGCTTTCTGGTTATGCTAGCCCTGTACAGACAATCTCGTTAAGTTTTCAGCCCTGAGAGAGACTTCACAGATTGAGTACAGAACTGGATGTCTGTAGGATAACTAAATTCTCAGATATGGTATTAGTTAAGACTGATGAAAATTTTGGCAGAGACGTAAATACCCTTCTTCAGGTTCAACTAATTTCTATTAGAAATCTAGATGAGTCATAAATCCAGCCATCTAACATGAGGGTCTTGCATCTCCTGAAGAAAGGGTGCTGGGTGGTATTGGGATGAGGATGCTGGTCTAAACTAATCTCATATGTCTTCTTTAATAATAATTTCTAAAATCTCTTGGGATATTACTTTGCCTTTTTCAGTGTTGAAGCCTGACACAATACAGCTTTTCCCCTGTCCCAGTTGCTCTGTGCATTCAAAATGTAACTTTTCTGGAGCAGCATCTGCCTCTTGCCACATGGCTGCAGTTTCTGGAGGCAGCATGCAAACAAATACCAGCAGCAAGCTAAATTCTACACTGTGTCCATCTGTACTGCATTACAGAAAAGACAGATGTAGCTGGAAGTTTTCCAGTTGACATGACATCCTTTTTAGCATCTACCAAGAATGAAGAATGTAACGCTCTGGAACTTGCAATTTCTTCAAGCAAACTTGGCATTCAAAAGAACTAGCACAGACTTCATTCAAAAAATGTCCCATAAAAAGTTTATCATTTTTTCTTGTTTTTCTTTTTTTTCTTTCTTTTTTTTTCTTTCTTTTTTTTTCTTTTTTTTTTAGGATTAAATTGAGTAAATTGTATCTTCTTTCCTCTTCTCTGTATTTTCTATGGGAGGAAAAAGTATGGCATTCTTAATGAGGTCAGATACATTCCTAGTAAGAGAAAAATGCTGAGGGGGTATCATGCTTTCCTTGTTTGTACTAGCATGCCTCAAAAGCAAAGTTTTGGAATAGCAAGTAGAGAAAGACATATATTCCCTAAATGTCTTCCACAGACTTCTCGGGACATAGTGTGGATTATGTTGTTAACTATGATATGTGATCTCTTCAGTGCCTTGGTACTAGGAGGTTTGGTCACATGAGAAGTATCTGAGAAGTCTGGCAGCAGATACTCCCTGGTGCAGTGAATAGTTTGAATCTATGGCTGCTGAAAGAAGGCTTTCTGAGTTGTTCTTGTTGTTCTTGTTATTTATGTAGGAATATGCATCATCCTAACTGAAAATTTTGATTTGTAAAATGTTTGTCTTTTTCAGTCTTTTCTGTTTGTTCCATGGACAATCAGGAAAAAGAAGCATATTATGCTGCTTTCTTCTAATACGTAAAACCTCCTCCCTGCTTGGACAGTTCACTTGACACCAAAAGAACAGGCTTTTGAAATGGTGCCTATGGCTGTGAGTGTAGTGAACTGGCAATACCTGCCAACACCCTTCTCTAGCACTGAATTAAGTGTCCCAGAGACGTGCTGTCTGACCAGTTGCATGCCGTTCTGTCCCTAGGAAGCACACAAATTTTGATGGAGTAAGAGTGGTATTTGGTATCTCATATTAGCTAGTTGGTTTAATGCATAGAGTCAGCATTGGCATGGAAAAAACTGATGCCCCATTTGTTTTAAATCAGGAGCTTTAATAATTGAAATTCAATATTATAAGGCATGTCAGGATTTGAAGAGGTCAAGACCATGACATAATGAAAGAGTTGCAGAATCCTGAGCTCAGCCTTTCTTCACCTGAATGCTTGAATATATCTTATAAAAAACTCTTTTCCTTAGAAAGACACAATTCATTTATTCCAGTGTGATTTCTTTTAGGTACATTCTACACCACTCTTTTGACCTGGTGGTTTTACTTCAGATATTAAGTTCATGATGAAAGAACACTCCAAATAAGTGTTGTTCTTCACATGCACAGGTCAGGTTTGGGGTTGGTTTTTTGTGTGTGTTTGTTTTTTGATGAAACATATTTAATGCACATGTAAGACAGTATCTGACAGCAATGTTTGTTTGCTTTCTTCCTGGAGGTGACAAAATTTAGTCTTACCTAATCCGCTGAGAAGTCTGTAGTTGGCTGTCTTCAGATAGAGCAAAAGACAACCGCACTGACACCTGGGCAAGAACAGATATAAATACACCAACAAATCTAATGGGACTGAGGGAAGAACTGAGAGTTAATAAATTCAGAGAGCCATTGGACCTATTACTAGTAAATGGGATTATTTATATTGTGCTGAATGATGGGACTTGTAAAACATATTGTGTGTCTTGTAAAATGTGTTGTGTTTTAGGACCCATAAATCATTAAGGCAGCTGAGCACAAGTTTGTGTTTCTAGTTCAAAGAGTGCAAGCACTTTTTAAAAAGATCTTTTGCAACTGAAGCTAGGTTAAATGGATCTGAAAAGCATATGAAGGAATTTTATAGACTGGCATGTGCCTGAGTAATGACTGGTAGTAGCCATTTCTACTTCCACTGCCCAGTTCTAAATGAAGAAAATGGAGTTCCTTTCTGAGGAAGAAAAAAAAAAAAAAAAAAAAACTATTGTAATGAAATAATATGTGATTGTGTAGAAGTGCTATAGACACTTAATTTCATAGAATCATAGAGTGGCTTGGCTTGGAAAGGACCTTAAAGACAATTTAGTTCCAACCAAGTTTTCTTTTTTTCCAGAAAACTATGTATTTCCTCCTCGAAAGGTTCCTGCATAATGAGGCACACTTTTCTGCAAACCATTGTGGTACTGGTGTAGAATTCAGTGTTGTCCTTGCCTTTGCTACTATTTAGTTCAAAATAAAAGCAAATGCCAATTTATTTGCTAGACTTTGGAGGATTTTTACCTAAATATTTGGGTATCAATAGCTACCCAAATGGCTTCAGTAATTCATGCCTCACTGTGGGCAATGTGTGTGTAAACCTCATCATGTGTATACACTGCAGCAGAGCAGAGCTGAAATAGATAATAATAGCTAATGAATAATAGCTAATGAAAATGAGGAAAATAAAGATTTTTTCCCTGCCCCCCCCCTTTTTTTTTTCTTTTAGAAGGAAGAAAGTGAAACATAACATTTCAGATGTTTCACATTTCACATTTCCCGGCTACTTTTTCCCTTTTGTTTTTATAGGAAAAAAGATACTTATCATACCTTTTTCAAAAAGGCTTTAGTTGTGCCTCTAAACTCTGCTGTTTCAGAACCAAAGAGGACCTAATCAAGTCCACACTGAATCCTGCCATACTTTGTCATTACTTCCAGTGCCACTGAAGTCAACTGACTCCATAAAACACAAACTCACCTCTCCATCTGCAGCAGGGATGATATTATTTCCTAGCAAGGTCACCAAAATACAGAGAGTTATTGATGCATAAGTAACAGTCTTGTATAATCTTAAATGTGAATAGCGGTTTAGTCTTTGCTACCATCTGTCTGTAGTTGAGTGACTAAAGATCATAGAAGCACAGACTGGTTGAAGTTGGCAGGGACGTCTGGAGGTCATCATGTCAACCCCCCTGCTCAAGCAGGGACACCTACAGCAGGTTGTCCGGGACCACGTCCACATAGCAACTGAAGATCTCCAAGGAGGGAGACTCCACATCCATTCTGGGCAACCTGCTCTAATCTAATTACTAAAGGTAAATTATTCTCCCCTATGGAAGAGGAAGTGTATTTCCATTGTGCAGAGACTTCTTATGGCAGACGATTTTTTGGGGTGCTTTTAGAAGAACATTTTTTAACACTTGACCCTACTCTTTTTAGTTGAAGTTTCTTGGAGGAAATAATGAGATGCTGAAATTCATTTCTTCTCTATTCACAGTGAATCAACTAAATTTACCATTAATCAACAGGAAAGACATCTTAGACAAATATAAATATGATGAGTGCTTTAAAAACTTTCTTTAAAATATAAAGTGATTTTATGAGGGATACCAGGACATTATTATTTTTTAGATTCCCACTGACAGAAGCTGCTAAGTCCATCTATGGCTCTTTGAAATAAACAGCCATATTGCACTACCCATCAGCATTGCTCGGCAGGTTATTACTGTGAAGGGGCCCAATGTGTTAAAGATAATACAGCTGTACAGATTTATGCTGCTTATATCAGCATTTGCATGACAGATACCTGTGTGTATCAGTATCTTTCTGACACCTCAGGTTTGTCTAATTTTGAATAACTTTACAGGTATTTTCCAGTTGATTCCGTTGACCTGTGAGTGCTCAGCACAATTCCTACAGAAAGATATTCACTCAGAAATTGATTCTCTGATCTGTAGGAAAGTGTTGGTTTGGAGGCCCATGTCAAGGTGGAAAAGCTGGTCAAACCAAGCAGTTTGCAGGACTGTATTGTGAAGGTATTATGTTCCTTGATGTTCATAACTAATAAAATTGTCCTGCTGCCAGTTGCTTTACACATGGGTTTTATGGATTCTCCTCTCTCCACAGTGACCGCTGAAATCTTGCCTTCTTTTAGACTGAATTACTTTCCTGGGGTGCAGAATGGATTTTGAGTTCCCAAGTGGATCAGAATCTCCATTAAATATATCCTCAGGAGTCTGATGGAAAGACTACAATATAAGGTAAATACAAATAAAAGGCACCTGCATTCACCCCTTTGGATTTAAACTCAGGGAGGAGTATAAAGATCAATTGTCCATACCTGCCATTATGGCTGCCCACTGAGCTGAACAAATCACAGGTCTGTATTATCCAAAACTATCACAGAAGTAATAAGCTCAGAATGACTCAGTTGTCTGGGAGACTTAATGTAGTGACAGAAAGTTGTTGCTCTTTTCCATTACTCCTGTATTTCTAGAGTTTGCCACCTGGGGGGGTGGGGCTGTGTGTGGGGGAAATCTGCTTAGAGATGTGTTTTCATTCTCTAACCCTGGAAGTCTTAAGCTTCTGACTTTAGGCACTGCACTCAGAGTTGCGAAGAGCAGGTAATGCTAATTGTGGTTGTGGGTGATTCTTAAGGTTTCTGAAAACTCTCTCAAAAAGCTGTATTTGGGCACAGGAATCATGACTTATTTTTCCAAAATGAGGCATAGAAATTTTTCTGCTGCCAGGTATTTCACTTTTCAAAATGCAAGAAATTTTGAAAAATCCTAGTAAAATAAAATACAGTTTCAGGAAGCAGATTTTGTGAGATTTTGTTCATGTCACTATCTTTAGACATGATGAAAAATCTTCACTTATGAGTCACTGATGCTGAATAAGAAGACCAATCTGTCAGTGAGCAGAAAAAAACATTTACAGCCTTGTTTGGTTAGCAACTGACAGGCTATTTCATCCAGCTCTGCTGAGGTAATTACATTTTCCATTCTGTCACATCTAAGAGCACTTTTCAGACTTCGAAGAAATTTGTCACAGGAGCACATTTTGTGTTTGCTTTTTTTTTCTTGTTTGTTTGTTTTTAATATTAAATTAACTTGTTGACATTACAGGGCTTGCTTTCACTGTATTACTTAGACTTTATGCACCCATGAAATGTAACTGTGGATTGGCCATTCAGGAAAACAAACTACTCAACAACCATTTAAATTGTCTTTTGTTTGATTTCTGGTAGTATGAGGATTTTGTTGGTGTTTTGTTTGTTTGGTTGGTTAGTTTGTTTTTTTTGTATTAGTGCTGAGCAAGCAATGAAAGAAAGCTTTCCTTGAAGCAATCTTCCTATCCTAAATGGCATCTTGTTCAGTTACAAGGTGTGTAATGCTAACAGCTGTGGTCAATATCTCTTCTGTATAAATTGATTCTGTAAGAGAAGACATGACCATTCCTTTCTTTTTCCTGTGACCCCACACCAGAAGTCACTCACAGGCCTAGCAGCTTTAGAAGAAATGTGTTCTCAATGCAAAGGGCTTAGAGGAAACTTAGCTCTGTGTCTCTCTATCTGTTGTGTGGATATAGATATTCGTATTTAAGAAATGAGCATCTTCCTTCCCTTGAGCAGTGCTCAGTAACCCCAGTGGTGAGCAGGTCTGATCAAATGGAGGCACTGCCACGGGACTGGGTCTCAAGAGGGCATGATTATTTAAAACCTCAGTAGGAATGATATAACTTACCATCCTGGCCAAAATTCAGGGCTTGGCTCATTGACTTGTGGTTCTCATCAGCTGGAAAGCTACTCCATTTTAGCTTGTGAACGTTCCTGTTCAGCAGGTGCCAAATTTGAACTAAGAGGTTTTCATTTCACTCCTGATTTTAGTACGTGTGAGGCTATTTATGCTCTTGATTATACACTTAAAGGTCAAAACTAACCATTAAGCTGATCTGGTCTGACCTCCTGTAAGTTGTAGGCTGAAGAACACAATGCACTTCCTCTCCCTTCAAGTCAAATATGTTTTTTATTTAAACTACAATTATGACTTTGATTTTTAAAGACTACAAAGTAATGAGAAATACACCTCTTCACTTGGTAAACTCTTTCATTTGACCTTAATGTTAAAAAGTGTATTCTTTACTTCCAGTGGTTTTTGTTTGTTTGCTTGTTTTTTGATTCTTCATTTGTCTGTCATTAATACTTGTAACATATCCTTCTGCAGGATAGTTCAAACCTAAGCCATCACACATCTTTTTTAGGGTGACTGGAGGCTCTGAAAAACAGGTGTCTCAAATGGGCCATCCCTCCAGTGCAAGCTTGCAGCATAGGTTTTTCAAAATAAAATTTTGATTTATATTGATGGTGAAAAAATCACGCCCTTAAAAATATCCTCTATCTTGTCTGCATCCTGGCTAGTGTATGAAGAAGCTGCTCTTTTATTAAACTAAGATCATTTTTGTCTCACCTTTGTCTAGGCTGGCTCTTTTTGTTTCTTGTCAGGTGTAATGAATCCAAAAGTTGACTCAGAACTTACATGAAGAAATGGGTATGGCTGTATATTTTTGACACAAGACCCTCTTTTAAAATTTCAGTTCACTTTGTTAATTGGTCTACCAAAGTCAAAACTGTGAACTCAATTCACTGTTTTATTATGTCTGGTTTATGTCTACGTTATTCACTGATTTCACCATATCATTCATTTAAAAAAAAAAAAGAAGTGATGGTACAGACCTGGGTGGAACACCAGCTGAACTCAGCTCTTCCAAGTTGGCCTTCTTCAGTAGATGTAGCATATCTGTCTTCAGCTGGAGTCTCGGCAGCCGTCTCTGGGCATCCCTGCTTTATTGAGGGGTTGAACCAGATGACCACCAGAGGCCTCTTCCCACCTCAATGATCTTGTGATTCTGTGAAAACCCAGTATATTTGTAAAAGACACAGTGCGGCATTTCCACAATTGATTGGCAAGGGGCAGGTATCACTGATTACAATTCTGCAGAGTGCTTTACCCAGAAATACAAAGTACACTGTGTTCATCATGTTTTGTCTTCTGTTAACTCTGGGAAAGAGTCAAGAGGAAGAGACAAGGAATAGCCAGATGCAAATCAGGATTTCAGCTAGAGAAACTACAGTTTTCTCAGAAGAGATATATAATTCACAAAATCTTATAGATGTCATAACCAGAACATATTACATTTTTTGTTTGTTTGTTGTATGATTGGTTGGTTGGTTTGGTTTGGTTTGGTTTAGACAAGTGGTATGCATTGCATTGCTTATTGACTTGTATTGGAGCAAGATGGTCAAATGGATAGATGGAGAATCAACGAAGATGTTCTACTACTGCCATAAGCCACTCATTGCAACATAGGCAACCCAACAGTGAGCCCCATACCTCTATTCACAGGAATGAGAACAGAAACTGCAGAGAGTGCAAAATACAGACATCCATCTCTAAGTCTTAATTATGCCTTATTTTCCTTTTTGTAAAATGGAGATAATATGAAAGTGTAACAAAGACCTAAAGTCACAGCAAGTGTAGTGATTGGGATCATAAAAGTAAATAAGACAGGAGAACTAAATGCTTTTTCCATCCATGAAAATCAGGCTATTTTACACCTGACTGAATATTCAAGAAATACTCAATTATCAAGCTTATGGAATAATTACAATTCCAGCTGAGATTAAGGGTATATGTGGGTGTTCAGACTCTTGGAAACATGGATGCAACAGCATCAAAAGGAATGCTGTAGCTGTAGGAAGCAAACTCCACTCCCCAGTGAGGGATTTGTTTCAATCTGCATACTCAGTAATTTCCCAGGCACCACAAAGAAAAAAACAACCCTATCAATTTTCATCTGTAACGCAGTTTGTCATGTAAGAACCTGAGCTGTCTTATTTTTCTTAAAATATATACTCTGCCTTTTCTGCTAGGGTTAGGCATAGTTGCCAAGATATGTTCAGTTATTTGACCTGTGTTTCTGTCAATGGCACAATATGAAACCTGTTACTTGAAGCAAAACCAGGCACCATTCTTCACTGGAATACTTTTCAAAGGAATGCTTTTCTTAATATATATAACTCTAATTCACATTGTGAATTAACACTAGCTTGTTAGTAATAGGTAATAAATCTCATTAATCTCCCTGTGCTGAGTCTGTTTTGCCCGCCACGATAACTGTTGAGTGATATCCCTGTCCTTATCTCAACCCTTGAGCCCTTTCCATTGTATTTTTCCCCTTTTTTCCTTTGAGAAGTGACAGTGAGAGAATGGATATCATGGAGTTTAGCTGCCCAGCAGGGTGAAACCACCACAGTAAGATATCTAGCTATTAATTAAAATGTTAAACACATCCAAATCTCCTTGATCACCCTTGGGTGGATCCCATCTGTCCCCATAAACTTCTGTGCATCTAAATGGAGTAGCAGGTCTCTAACCATTTCCTCTTGGATTTTTAGGGTTTCATTGTGCTTCTCATCCCTATCTATCAGCTCTGGGTGCTGGCTACCCAGAGAACAACTGGTCTTGCTTCTAAAGACTGAGACAAAGAAGGCATTACATACCTCAGCCTTTTTCCTCATCTCTTGTCACTATGTTTCGCCCCATATCAACCAAGGATGGAGATTCTCCTTAGTCCTTATTTTCTTGTTTATGTCCTCAAAAGGAGGTGGGGATTGGGCTCTTCTCCCAAGCAACAAGCGATAAGACAAGAGGAAATGGCCTCAAGTTGCACCAGGGGAGATTTAGGTTGGATATTAGGAAAAAGTTCCTCATTGAAAGGGTTGTGAAGTATTAGAATAGGCTGCCCAGGGAAGTAGTCACGATCCCTTGAGGTCTTCAAAAAATATGTAAATGTAATGCTTAGTGACATGGTTCAATGGTAGACTTGACAGGTTAAAGGCTGGACAAGATGATCTCAGAGGTCTTTTCCAATCTAAATGATTCTATGATTCTATGATTTAGAGGCAAATCTTCACTATAACCCTTTCTGCCTTATCAGCTGTCTGTTCTCCTGTATGCATTTCCAACTTCACTGGCATTATCCTGTAGCAAGAATGTGAAGTAACAGCTTTCATGCTCCTTACCTTTCTGCTTTTGTATATATATCATCCAGGGCTTAGGGCTCTGTTTTGATCTGGCTTTTCTCTCCTTGTCGTTAGTCCTTTTCAGAAGATCAGCTGCATCCTCCCTGGCTGACCCATGCCACAAGCAGATCATGTAACATCAATTTTTATGTTGTGCCTTGCTGCCCCTAGAATTTCTGGGGTTTGGGGAAAACTGAGGACAGATGTAAAATATACTGGCACATATGGATCATTTACTTTAGATCTATGGGGAATTTTCACCACAAGGGTGTAAAGAGAAGAAAATAATATGGCCACAAAAGGAAGACCATCAGCCTTTCAGATAGCACAATATGTCAGGTTAAAAAAAAAAAAAAAGTACATTTTAAAAATCAACAGTTGATATTTTTTCTCAGATATTATCAGGTACTCTGAAGAATAAACTGGATTTTAGGTTGATCTTTTTTTTGTTTAATGTTCATACCTCAGTAAAGCTTGAACACATGTACTTGGAGCAGTTCTAATGATAATCTTGCCCGAAGGCTAAGCTTTTACATCTAGTGTTATATATTCGTTCTTCTTTACTAAATCACTCTTGAGCTTTAATCCCTAAATTAGCTCCTTCTTTTCTTCCTCATTATTTTCATTGTCCCACATGCTTTTTTATAAATGAACAGTGAAAGAATGCTCCTTTTTCTTTTCCTACCTGTGTGTGTGTTTAAATCAGCAGTTTGTCCACTTTGTGCTACAATCAAATATTTAGTTAATTAAGGCTTGTAAGGAATGGTGGAAGAGGAATTCTTTAGAAATAATTCATGCAAAATGGTTTCACATCAAATCTTAGATGAAGTCTCAACTTAGTAAAGAGGTTGGCCATTTCCTAGATTTTTAGTTTCTCCTTAGTCAAAAAGGAAAAGGGGTTGATCTGCTAGTTCTGAAAGCAGGCGCAGCTCTTTCCTCCTCCTTTTCAATATTCTGGCAGCTGGTCCTTGTGCAATCTAACTGAAGGCTGCTTCTGCAGAGCGTTTGGCCCATCTCTTCTCAGCACAGCATCACCAAATTGGATGCCCACAAAGCAAGAGGATTGAAGTCATGACAGAGGGCGTAGATGGTGGCGTGTTCAGCACAAGGACTCTACAATTAAAGTCACAGATAAACTTTTACAGAAAGCACTCCAGACTGTTTGAAAGCATTAAAAAGCCCTCAAAAATATAATTTCTAACAGAAGGCATGTTACCAATGGTCTAACTATCTGTCATTAAAATAGCCAGTCACAAAATTCTGCAGTTCTTTTTAGTGCAAACACTTTCAAGAGGCACTGTTTTTTTGTGCAAGTGAAGGCAGGAAGAAAAAGAAGGAAAGAAAGAAGGAAGGAAAGAAGGAAGGAAGGAGAGAGGAAGGAAGGAGAGAGGAAGGAAAGAAGGAGAAAGGAAGGAAGGAGAGAGGAAGGAAGGAGAGGAAGAAGGAAAGAAAAAGAAGGAAGGAAGGAAAGAAAAGAAAGAAGAAAAGAAGGAAAGGAAGGAAAACCCTGCAATGGGTAAATGGATTTGTTTTATCTTTTAATGAAGAGAATACCAAATTACAGTTATTTGGTTCTTCCTCCTATGCTCACAGCATGACACAGAAGAAGAGCCTTTCATCTGCAAAATGGCAGGTTTGGTTCATTTTCTTTACTTTCCTTCACCCATTACTGAGATTTTCTGAGCATTGCTTAACTCCCAGACAAAGATGAGAAATTCTTTGAGCTAATGTCTATTTGCTATTTGATTGTGCAAGCACAGGAATGTACCCTACCAAATTCTTCAAAGTGATGCATCCATGTCCTGTCTAGGATGGGGAAGGCATATAAATTAACCTCAAGTTCAGTGGCTGGGGAAAGTCAAGGAGGGCACCTCAGCAAGAGAGTCCTTGAATGGTGTGGTCCATGGGAATGACCTAATAGAGATGTGTGGTCATGTCTTAGGATTTTTCCTGTTGTCTACAGAGGAGAGAGGCTATTCATATTATAAATAGAAGTAGTTTCCTATTGAGCTGTCAGAGCATGGTATTTAGAAATCCCAGTGATGAATGCAGCTCCCTTGCCTTAGGATGCCACTTTGTCCATTTCAGACAAACAGTATAACACACTTCTTGCATCACAATAAGCCATCTAATTCTGGCCGATTTCTACCAATAACGCCATGCTAGTGGAGAGTGAGGCACCAACTTTGGTAATGTATTTTGTCTATTCCCTCTTAGCCCCCATGAATGAATGAAGTCCAGCTCAAGGGGAAAAACAGCTTCCTAAAGGCATGTTGGTTATATTATCCTACAGGCAAGAGGATTTTAGCTCCAGGCTAATTGCTGACCAAATCAGTGAGATCTGACCATTGATACACTGTGTGTCACAAAGGACAAATTTAACTGTTGCACAGCAGCTGTTTTTTTTCCTCAGGATGCCAATGGGCTACCCAAAAGTTAAATCATGTTATTGAGGGCATTATCCAAATGTCCCTTGAACACTGGCAGGCTTGGGGCACCAACTACCCCTCTAGGAAGCCTGTTCCAGTGTCTGAACACCCTAACAGTACAGAAATGTTTCCTCATGTCTAAACCTTCCCTGGTACAGCTGTGTGCTGTTCTGGTGTCCTCCCTTCACTCATCACGGAGCAGAGACCAGCACCTCCCTCTCTGCCTCCCCTCCTCAGGCAACAGCAGAGAGCAGCGAGGTCGCCTCTTGGCCTCCTTTTCTCCAGACTAAATGAGCCAAGTGTCCTCAGCCTCTCCTCACAGACCTTTGTGTGCTCAGAGCTTTATTTTTCATTTGCAGTTTTAGAACTGAAGTTTCACAGTGCAATGTCAACAGAAAATTTTTACGGTGCATGCATCATTATTTGCAAACAACTGCTGGCATCACAGTCCTGCAGGCTGTCACACTCGTGGCAGTTCCCAGCACGTTGCAAAGCTCCAGCGATGTCTTTGTGACTGTCTGAACAGGAGTCATCACTGGGCTGGCGGCTTTGCTCCTGCACTTGCCCTTTTCCCCACTCCCATCCTTCCCAGTTCCCCAGACAAAGAGGAACATTGCTCATCGTGGGGCTGAAAGTTAACATAATTTGGGCAATGTACATTTCTGTTTTCTTGTTTTAACTGGAATGTGACATCTTGTCAAACTAAACACTGTTAATTTGCTTGTGTCTTTCAGTTTAGTTGCAAGAAGAGGTCTATTCCCAGCCATATTAGCACCTACATGATTTAACCAAGTCAGCTGAATTTGATGTTGTGTCCCAGTAATGATTTAATAAGGATTAAAGCTTCTGAAGCTTTACAAAAACCTCACAGGAAGTTCTACATGGTGAGGAAAGTTTTGTGTCTAGACAGATCTGTGGAAATCCAGATGATTTAGTGATGGGGTCTGCCAGGCAGCCAGCCCATGTGGGATTGGGCCCCAGGTTGCCTGCAGGGGTCATATATTCACTATGAATAATTGCATATATTCCTTGAAAGTATGTTCTTTGGCTAGTTTTAATTGTTATTTTTGAACTGCCATTCCCTGCATGAAGACATAAATCCATGCTAGAAGGCAGGAATCTGTCTTCTGTATCTGCTAAAAGTAACAAAGTCCTTGTTTCACTTTTTTTTTTTCTTTTTTTTCCTCTTTTTTTGGGGGGGGAGCGGGAAGGCAATGGTCCATTTTTTTCCAGTTTGGCTGTAATTGCTGTTGTTTGTGGCATGACAAAATTGTTTTGCCTGTTCCCTCTCTGTCATCTCTTCTTTGCTCCAAAACTAATGGGAGCAAGTATCCTTCAAGGGGCTGCAAATGCATCCCCTTGAAATCAGTGTTGCTCTGGATGGGATCAGAGATTTCTTTTTATTAATACTTCCTTTTTGAGCTACACAGCCTTAAATAGTCAGTTTTAGTCTTGGATCTCAGTTGTACAATCCCTGCTTTGAAACCAGAGAAAGACCTTTTATTCTGTGCTTGCCAGAAGTAATTTTCCCATTGATCTTTTTACTTCAGTATTCACTCCACATTTTCTCCCGGAAAGTGCAAGCTACTTACTCTGCACGGGAAACTGCCAGTAAAAGACTGCTGAACTGCAGCCAGTGACTTACAAAGAGGATTCGCAGAGGTGTGACGGAGCTGCATGGGGTCAGAAGGCACCCTCCTCCCAAGGCATCCCTCCCATCATCTCTGGGAATGACAGTGGGCTGCAGGAGGGGGCTGCCTCCCGTGGATGTTTTGCAAAAGGAGAAGAGCACTCACTGTGCCGGTCCCAAGGAGCTGCTGGAAACCACAGATGGGTCAAGGGTTCCTCTCAGCCTTGGTGAGATGTGTTGCTGTTGGCAGAATATCAGCCCGAATTTGGCAGAAGGTTTTCAGTTCATTGCTGAAAGACAGTGAACAACGCTTCTTAAATGCGTTAAAATTAAAATTCTTAAATTTTCTTCTAAAACTTAATGTAGGAAAATGCCATGAAAAAATGTTTGTTTTTATTTTTTTTGTTTGCTTTTTCCCCTGGAGAAGCAAAAATAATTCCCTCTGTATTTATTTATCCAGATGTATGCTGTAAGGAGCTTCTCTGCAAATCAGTACTGACTTTTAAAACAGAGATACAAGTGATCTCAGTTTAGTTTTAGGAAATCTTTAGAAAGTTTTATAAATGAAACAAAATGTCCTTTTTTATGAAATGAGAAACAGAATTAGGTTCTAAGGAAAAACTAAGGAATTAAAAGGTCAGATGTACCTTTTCCTTTTAAGCACGAAGTAACCAAATTTGTTTGCTGAATTGTGCTTTCATTTTTGACAATGGATGGTAAAACAAAGATTTAGAAAACACAATCTTGTAGCTCATCATTAAGAAGAACATCGTGACCTTCCGGGGTTATTGCTGCAGTAGCAAGAAGCCAGTGAGTGTTCATCATTTTCTGGAATTATAGTGCTTCTTTTAATTATTATCCCCATCTAATAGTGCAAATACTCTTGTTCCCCTAGATACTCAGTCCATGCTTCATTAAATACATTGAGCATCTGTGGATCCACAGAGATTGGTAAGGCGTGATAAATTTGAGGTAGTTTAGCTGAAATCAGTAAACCTGGGCATTTAGTTGATCTTGTATTTAAACTTTAAATGTGAATAAGCCTCTTCAGGATCACAGATGAAATATGGCTTTAGGACACTGATTCTAGACCTTCGAAAAACAATTGTTTTCAGGAGTAGAAGACATGCAAGGGCTTAGACACCTGAAGTTCACCTGGGTTTCTGAAGAACAGCAGTGGTACTGTGTTTGGTTAGCAGTCACTTCGAGGTCCCTGTGGGACTCTTTCTGTGCCTGCTGAACAACGCGAGCCAGCACAGTGTTTTTACGCGTGTCCCTTGGCTGCGGTGTGCACCAAACCGTGTCCACACCTTGGAAAGACCCACGGGAAGCCAGCGCCATCTCCTGGCCTCTCCCGTTCAGCGCAACGAAGGATTTGGGTTTGTAAGGATTATTTTAGCCGCTGGGCAGGTGTTTCTTCCATGATGGTGCTGAAATTTTTCCTTCAGGTATTAAATTACAGAGCCCCAAGTTGCTACGGGTTTGCATGCAGAAACCTATGACAAGGAGCACGGTTCCCAGCAAATAAGGTCAACCCAAAGGTTTTAATCTGCCGCCATCTCCTTTTCCCATGTAACATCCCCGTGAGATAAGGCCTGTGACTATGGAACAATGCTTCTTAGGTACAGTGCTTTTACATGTGCCATGCATATCTTTCACTTTGGGCATGAGCATCACCCTTGTGGGTGGATGTGTTGGTGAGAGCCAAGTCGTGTATTCAGCACCATCACAACACTCAAGACACATAATCACTCCACAGGACTGTGGAGTGACCACTGATCACTGCACTCTAGTCATTTTGTTGTTCCAGGTCAAGGAAAAATTACGTGTGTCTATGTGTGAGTATTTAAAAAGCTGCAGCAAACACCAGCGTTTGTCTTGTTTGTTCTTGTCAGCTGTCTCCACTGAGTGCCAGGGAGTTTCTACATGCTCAGAGGAGTCAGCCAAGGTTGGGGAATAACAAAGAGTTACGGGGTTATGAAAAAACTGTATTTAACAGCATTTGTTAAACTGTATTTTTAAAGTGATTTCTTTCTACTGAATTATTGAAAATCTTATTTGCAGTGAAAGGCTTGTGCATACGTTAGGGATGTGGGGTAATCTTGTGATGTTAGCTTACCATGAAGATTCAGTATTTTTTTTCATCTAATTTTCTGATGTCTTATGAAATGTCAGGATTCATAAGTATAGTTAACCATGTGCTTTAACAGGTGGAAATTAAATATATGCTCAAGTGCTTTTTCTGCACTGGTCCTCAAACCTAAATTAATGGTCAAATTATATTTTTTATTTCTGATGTTTTTTATAATTTTATTCGCAGATGCAATCAAGAAATGCCCTTGGTGATTGCTGCGACAATTTTAAATACATCAAGCATTTTGAAACTTCTGCTTGAATTTGTACTTTTTATATCTTTGGAAATCCATTTCTTTGAACTTTGTAAGGTTTTATGATGGTGATACTTTGAAGTACAGTATCTGTTTCACATCTGTTTTCCTCCATCTGCATTCTCTTCCTTCACTTCCATGTTTTCCAGCCTCCTACCCCAATTTGTTATTTCCAGCCCATCGTGTGCCCTCAGCAGAAGGAGCATTCGCCTGGACATGGTTCTGGAGCTGTGACTGGGCACAGTGCTGGCTGCTGTATGCCTAATCCTCTTCTGGTTCTGCTTCAGCTGCAGACCTACATAAATATAAATACAAATTCTGTTGGCCTCTTTGATTTGCCAAGCATATTATTAACTTGACCTGTGAGTTGAAAAAAAATGTGTACTTAAGCATTTGGAGAAAATCAGTTACAAATTCTGACAACTTGGGGTATTAATTTCAGTGTACCACCTGGAAATAAAATTATTAATGGCCTCTTCCTTCATGAACTTTGAGAATGCTAAGCCCCAAGCTGTAGTGTCAGGGCTGAGTGTACCACAACTCCTCTGTGACTTGCAGTTGTCTTGGGAAGTTACATGTCTGAAATCCTGATTTTCTCCCTGCATCTCCTTCACAGACCCTGAGATGATTCAAAGGCTTTGGAATAACAAAAGCTTTAAATGTCACTGTATTAGAAGATGAGAATGTGGAGAAGTTTGAGAACGAGTAATGGTGGAAATTGAAAGGCCTTGAAAAAGTGCTTGGAGGTTGTAATGCTAGGCACTGGTTTCCTTGGCATGGACTCTTCCTTGCAGCCTTGGGTGCTGTGGGAGTGCAGCCAACCATGGAGGTGGTTTCTGAACCAAGCTCCAGCAGACAGGTGCAGCCATGCATTTGAGCACCTGGGGCCTCCCCACAACAACAAGAAGCCCCAGGGTCCTTAGAGATAATTTCTCCTGGCCTATGTGTCCAGGGGTGGGTCAAGGGGCTGGAGACTGGTCTCAGGAGCACCTGGAGGTGGGCTAAAGACCCTCATGTACTCACACGTGCACTGTGGGTCCCTCCAGTAACTGGCCTTAGACACTTGGTCTATCCAGTAGACAGCATTGAGCTGATACTCCTTTTCCCACACAAACCATCTCACTCTCTCTTTCCTTATTGGGCCCTGCCTCGCTGACTTAGCAGCTGAATTTGCTGACCCTACACCACCAGCCACACCAGTAAGCCAGCACTTCCCCTCTCTTGCCATCGTCTGTCATTTGTCACCCTCAGGCTTCCCAGTGCTCCCTGGTAGTTTCTCCTGGCCACACACTTCTCTCTCCCATTTGCCACACCTGTTAGCTTCTCTTCTTGTGGTCCCATCAGTTTGACTTTGGGCTATGGCTGGCCATCAGCCTCAAGAACTCCTGTGATGCTTTGCTCTCTGCCGTTTGGGCAAGTGCTTCCAGATGGTAATCCTGGGGAAAATCTACAGCTGTGATCTGTAAAAACTTGGTCTGCAAAACCTAAAGCTGAGGAACACAACCACACACTGCGCTCTGCAAATGGAAAATAATAATAATAATAATAATAATAATAATAATAATAATAATAATAATAATAATAATAGCCATGCCTCATGGGCCACAGCAGCATTTATCCCCACCAGCTGGACCACACTCTCTAAGGCAGGACTTGGTGGGTCACACAGGGACCCTTCCAAGCAGCCACAAGAGATTCAGGGAAAAAGTAACATTTCCTACTCCCTTGCCTAGAAAGATCTCCAAGAAACTGCTCAGCACTATGGCTTGCAGCAGCACAAGCAGGTTAAGGTGTTCCCAGTGCTGCAGCTCCTTCTCACCTGATGTGCCTGGCCACTGCAACCCACCACTTCTGATGTAGCGCAGAGACACCAGAATGGAGCCAGCATAAAACAGTCAGCAAGGATATGAGCATGAGACACCGCACAGGCCACAACCCATCCCACCGCACCACTGCCCTGCAAGAAGAAAGCCTGGGAGAGTCCCCTGCTCTCACCAGGTGCATCTCCAGCCTGGTGGGACTGATGCCTGCTGCCCCCAGGACCCATCCTGCAGCCACCCTGCCCAGCAGGTGCATTCCACCTCCTGTATGCACGATCAGAGGTACTTTTCCCCTGTGCACTCCAGTGCCAGCTTTGTTGAAGAGCACTGGGTCCATTTCACTGGGCAGATTGACTTCTCCATCTAAGGCTGGAGAAATGACTAACAAGGAGTTTGATTTTCTCCTGTTCTCAGATGAAGGACAAGACTGGGTTTCTGCTTGGCAGGGTGATTCCTACCCACCCGTAGCACTGATCTTTGAATCCTTGAACACTCTCTGTCTGTGACAAGCAGAACTTGAGTGCTAATATCACTCATTGCTGATTGAGTGAAAGCTGTAATAGGCACTTCTCAAGTCAACTACTGAGCAAGAAATGCTTCTCTGCTACGTTTGCTACCTGTCAGTCCAATCACTGTGCTCTACAGGGTGAGTTGAGCAACTCACATAGAGGCTAAGGCTTCCTCCTTGTTACTCACAAGCAAATTAAGCCCTAAGAGATCATCTTACTGAAAATGCAGAGTGGAGAGATGACTGATGGCGGCTTGTTCACCTGTCCTCTCCCAGTTGTTCGACATTTCCCAGTCTAGGAGTGGATAGCCTTTCTTTGTTTTGGTCAGCTGTGCATGATATTTCTCTGGTCCTTCTCATTGCTCTGGTTAAGCTAACAGCCCAAATACAAGTCTCTCCTAGCCTAGGGCCCTTTGAAAATACAACGGTCAATGATGCCACATCGTGGTGGTACAGGGTGCATTGGGTTTATGTGGCAGGAGGGCTGCAGTTGTGGCCTCTGTGAGCAGAACCCAGCAGCTGCCCCATGTCAGAGCAGAGCCAGCTCCAGCTGCTCCAAAAGGGACCTGCTGCTGGCCAGAGCCGAGCCAAGCCATGAGCAACGCTGGGTGGGCCTCTGGGAGAGCAGAGTTAAGGAAGGGAAAGAAGTGCTGGGCAACAGCAGCTGGGAGAGGGTGAGAAAATGTGAGAGCACTTCACATTTGGGATCTTGGGGGAGCTGCCGCCCGTGGGGGACACGTGCTGGAGCAGTTTGCTCCTGGGGGATGGATGGACCCCGCGGTACGGAGCCATGTGGGAGCAGTTCTTGAAGAGCTGCTGCCTGTGGGCAGCCCCCGCAGGCTCAGTTCGGGAAGGACGGCATCCCGTGGGAGGGACCCCACGGGGAGCAGGGGCAGAGAGGGACCCTGGTGGAGCAGTGGGACCATGCCCCTGCACTGCTCATGGGGGGGGGAGGGGAGGGGTGGAGGTAGATGAGGGTGGATGGTGGGGAAGGTGTTTTTCATTTCCTTTTAGTTTTTCTCACTGCTCTAGTCTGCTAGTGATAGGCATTGAATTCTATTATTCTCCTTATGCTCAGTCAGTTTTGCCCATGCTGATAATTGCTGAGTGATCTCCCTGTCCTTATCTCAACCCTTGAGCCCTTTCCATCCTATTTTCACCCTGTTTCCCTTTGAAGAGGCAGAGAGCGGCTGTGGTGGAGCTCAGCTGCCAAGCAGGGTGAAACCACCACACGGGCTTTCAGACATGATTTCCTACAGTCCCATTAGAACTGGGTGGAACGGACAAAAGGAGAGATCAAAGAGAAATACAAGAATGAATATTAAATAGCTGAGCGCACAGGTGGACTGGAACATAAGATGTGATGTCTGTGGCAGTGCCTCTCATTCTGCCTCACCACACACGCTGCCAGCACAAGCCTGTCTCTCTCGGTGGTCCCGTGAGGCTATGGCCGTGGGGCTGTTAGTGACAATATGAGGTTCACGAAGCTGCAAGCGGCTGGCTGTGCGCGTTCATGGCCAGAGGGCGGTCTGCGGATGGAGGGCGGCCCGCGGGGCCGCTTTCGTTTTCCATTCCCCGCCGGGCCTCGGTGCCTTTTGTGTGCGGGGCCGGGCGGCGGCTGGCGGGGCCGAGCCATGACGGCGGAGGAGAAGCGGGGCCTGCAGTGCTACCGGCGGTACATCGAGCGGAGCCTCAACCCCGTCTACGTGCTGGGCAACATGGCGGACTGGCTGCCCGACGGTGAGCCGACCCCCCCCACACACGCTTCCCCGGGCCCCTCAGCGCCCGGCCCGCGGCCGAGGGGCCCAGGGGTGTCCCCCGGGGGTGGCACCGAGCCCCCCATCGTGCGGGCGACGCCCTGACGGGAGCGCGTCTCTGCGGCAGAGCTGCGGGAGAGGATCCGCAAGGAGGAGGAGAGGGGGGTGAGCGGCGCCGCCGCGCTCTTTCTGGACGCCGTCCTGCAGCTGGAGGCCCGCGGCTGGTTCCGAGGGATGCTGGACGCAATGCTGGCCGCAGGTGGGTGGCCGCCAGAAGGGTGTGAGGGAAGGCGGACCCCCGCCGGGACCCCCCGGCACACGGGGAGCCCTAATGGGGTTTGGGGGTGCGTGGGGCCGGGGGGCGGCAGGAGGTGTGGGGAGGCTCCGTTCGAGGACGGGGGCTTGCAGGAGAGGCCGATTTTAAAAAGCGTAGCCCAAAGTCTTAGGGTGCAAGATGGAGGTGCCGGGGGAGGTTAATAAGCCGCAGCGGTTCAGAAATGAGGCACTTGCCCCTCAAGAGCTGTGCCTGCTGGGTGTGTGAGGTCCCCACAGGTGGCAGAAAAAAGACTGTGGAAGCTTAAAGTTGACAGAATTTGGCACCTTTGCTCTCCAGGCTTCTATCAAAGGCTCCTGCTGGGGATTTATTAGATACCTCAGCTCCACAGGTCTCATGCTAAAAGCCACTTCTGCTTTCACTTACTGGCTGCTAGCTATCGATGGCTACGGTACCTCAGTGAGCAATTTCTGCTGGCTTTCTTACCGCTTGGATGTAATCCACTCTTCCTGTAAAGCAAATATTAGTTCTGGGCCAACTTTTTCCCATGGTGTTATATTGCTAATTCCTGGATTCCAAAAAAAAAAAAGTCCCCTTTAAACATGTTCATGGCATTCGGTTTGGTGTACATCCAGCAGAAACACTGAAAGCGTCTGCCTACTGACCCCAAGTGCTATCCCAGGTATTTATTCATTTTCATTTTGGGTTGCAACAGTTAACAGAGCTCTTTGGCCTTAAACTAGAATTGAGCATTACTCTTGTCCTTGGCAAATGAAGAGATAGGTGACAACCAGGTTAAAGACACCGTGGTGGTAAGTACCCACACTGCTCTCCTGCTCCTCCAAAAGAAAAGAAAAAGCTAAGGAAATTGTTCTGTTCTCCCACCATCCCTCTGGGGTAACATCCTGCTTTCCTTTTCTTCTGAACCAAGACAAATCATTCAAGTCCTCTAAATGGTATTCCCCACTGTTTTCTATTCCATTACATTTTCAGCTGTTTGCTGACTACCTAGATAGAAGTTGTCTGACTTGTTCTCAGTCAGGGTTCTGGAGTGAATGCATTATGGTAGGAAATATTAAATGAGGGTGGAGCCAAGGACAGGAATAAAATGTAAGTAGATGATGAATAAAATAACAGGGGTTCAAAGGTGCTTGTGATGCAGAGTAGTGTCTGTGCTCTGGACAAATTCTGTAGGAGTATTTGCGAAGACTGCATGGATGTAAGGATTGCATGGAACAAAAGAAGTGGGTTGTAACGGCCACTTAGGGAACACACTCAGTGACCTTTTGTAGCATTTTTGTCCTCCTTGCAAGTATTACTGCTCTTTTAGCAAAAGTCTTTTCTCATTATATATTGTGGTTTAACCCGGGAGGCAAGCACCACACAGCCATTTGCTTACTGCCCCACTAACTCTCACTGGGATGGGGGAAAAGAATCAAAAACAGGGTGAAAAAAATCATGGGTTGAGTAAAAATAGTTTAATAGGACAGAAGATGAAGGGAAAACAATAATAATAACAATAGAATATACAAAGCAAGTGATGCACAATGCAACTGCTTACCACCCACTGGCTGATGCCCAGCCAGATCCCAAGTAGCGGCAGTGCTTCTAGCCAGCTCCCCCAGTTTTACTGCTGAGCATGACACCCCATGGCATGGGCCATCCCTGTGGTCCATTTGGGCCAGCTGTCCTGGCTGTGCCCCCTCCCAGCTCCTGGTGCACCCCGAGCTTCCTCGGTGGTGGGGCAGCACCAGAAGTTGAAAGGTCCTTAGCTCTGCAAGCACTGCTCTGCAACAGCTGAAACATCCGTGTGTTATCAACATTATTCTCATCCTCAGTCCAAAACACAGCACCATACCAGCCAGTAGGAAGAAAAGTAACTCTGTTCCAGCGAAAACCATGACTTATATGCAGGTGTGGTAATGGAAATAGTCACTGAATCTATAAAAATTGTTGTTCACCTAGACTTTTGTCAGTCACAAGCCAAAACAATTTAGTTTCTCCAGAGTGACTAAGAAAGTGTATTGCAGCTCATACATAGGTATTCTAGACAGAAGTTGAATTAATAGTAACTATTTGACCCTTTTTTTCTGAAGGTTACACAGGACTGGCAGAAGCAATTGAGAACTGGGACTTCAGCAAACTGGAAAAACTGGAGTTACACAGACAGCTGTTGAAGCGGATAGAGGCAACAATGTTAGAAGTCGACCCAGTAGTGCTCATTCCCTACATAAACACCTGCCTGATAGACAGGGAGTGCGAAGAGATTCAGCAGGTTTGGTTAATGACAAAATCCTTGTATTTGCCTGGTGTTGCTGCTGTACAAATGTTCGGCATTGTCTGTGCTCAGCTGCATGTTTTTGCAGAGTCAACGCTCCAGAGAAGAGACCTCAGGGCTTCTGGAAGGTGCCATGTTGTGGTCAAATGGGTGTCTTGCTATGCCTTGCAATAGTCCCCTTTTTGGAGCATTCATACTGCATTAAGCCTCCTAGAAATAGAGGTGGATGTAGGCAAAATGGCAATTAGATATCGCTAAACTGATTGTTACTTGTAATGGGGTTTGAAATAGACTATTATCTGGACTGTGGAAAACCCTACAAACTTTGTATGGCATTTTGAATTTTGTCAGCACCCAAAGAGATGCCCATAGAGTAAAATAAACCTTCTGGTCCAAAGTCATTAGCTAAATGCAGTGTCACAGAAGTTGATGTTTTTAACGCTTCTGGATGTGAAGCAGCGGTATTGTTACCCAGCTCCATCTCAGTGTCATTACTGATGGCTGATAACAATTGACACTAACCTGTGGTAGTTAATGAGTGATTGGTAATAATAAATTATTGATGCTAATAATAAATTATTGATGCTGGGTGAAGGAGTCTGTAAGGTGTTCTTGCTGCTTGTGACTCCTGAGGAGGGTTGTGTGCAGCTATTTTATTTTAGAAGAGTTTTTTCTTTATGGAGATATAACATTTAGAAAGATTGCATCTGACTAAATATCAGGCCTGCCACACAGTTTGCTTTATAGTGTTCTAAATATTTAAGCAAATAGCCTGTCCAGCTAATCTTAGTGTGCACGTAGGCAGGCAGACTTGCAGCGGTAGTAGGTAAATGACTACATTTTTTTTGGAAACTTTTTTTTTCTATGGGAAGGAAATGTAATTTTCAGCTGAACATCAACCAATACAAATCAAACAAAATATCAGAGAATTGTTTTTGATTACTCACAAGCAACAGCAACTTCTGTTTGTTGTACATGCAGATTAGTGAAAGCAGAAGCAAAGCAGCAGGCATAACTAAACTCATTGAATGTCTCTGTCGGTCGGATAAGGAGCACTGGCCAAAAAGCCTTCAGCTGGCACTAGATAACACAGGATATTACCGTGCAAGTGAACTGTGGGATATGAGAGAAGGTAAATTGCAAATTGTTTTTATGTTCTCTTTCTGTTCTTGTACCAGACAGGTTATTGGGTTTTTTTTGTTTGTTTGTTTGCTTTGTTTGTTTTGTTGTTTTTTTTCTTCAGGAGAGTAAGACCAATTTAAAAAGATACCATCAGACTGCATTTCTCCTTAATGCTAAAAATGAAAAAAAAAAAACAAAACAGCAATATTCTTTCTTAAAAATTAAAATATCTCTTATATAAAATTAAATATATGTATTTCCCTACTAAAAGATTAAGCCAAGTGGTTTTGGATAAATTGGATTCTATTTCTTTATGTCTATATTTGCTTTTTCCCAAACCATAAGTGATTGTTTTAATTATTTTTAATTAGCAATTGAGACAAGCCACTCTTAAATGGCTTTTTACATAATATTTCTTATTCTGAATATTTTTATTGCTGTAGTCAAATGCGTGTGTGTTATTTCTTATCTGGGGATTTAGTTTTATATGGTTAATCAAATTATAAACAAATTCTATATAAAATATAGATACTATTTTACATAACGAATGGCTATATATATGATACGGATAATAACTATATTTTATAAGTCAAAGGTTTCACTGTTCTGGGGCAGCATCTGCTAACATCTAGTTTAAAGCCAGTGAGCCCACTGCAGACTGATGTGACATCATACATGCTGGAAGTGCTTTAATGCTAGCAGTTAAGGAGGGTTACCAGCAGATTTTAATCCTGGGTAACATGTGCTTTCAGGAGCTGGATTAGGACACATTTGTGCTCTTTCCCCCTCTCCAAAAACAGTGCTTTGCCTGGTGTGTTCTGTTCACAGTGAGACTTTGTGCAAAGCCTAGTTACATTTGTTTGAAAAGGTAAATAATTACAGGGCCAAAGAAAATTTCAGTGTCTCTATATCATCGTGTAAGATAAAGTATGTAGATAGTCCTACAGTTTCTAGGTCCTTCCAAAAAGTGGGGGGAAAGGGAGAACAAAGTCTTGAATTTACAAAGCTTCTTTGGACTCCTACATGTGTTTCATGCTTGTGGTTAATGTCCACATTAGATCTGTAATCTTGTCTCTACACATCTATTCTCTCCCTTGCTTTTTAAGAGGTACCTAAATATGCATTGAGTTTGTGGATTTTCTAAGACCAACACTGAATGCAATGCATTTCATGTAACAGGGAGCCTGGATGCAGCATCATTTAATGTAGCCTTTCCATGCTAGTAACCCTCTCATTCACCTTGCCATCCCAGCAAACACAGCATTTTAAAATCAAAAGGATAGTTAACATGACTTTTTTCTTTTGTCATTGTGCAGATAATGCCAAAGATGTTGACAGTGAAATGACAGATGCCTCTGAGGACTGCCTTGAAACAAGTATGACATATTCTGAAGAAGCAGAACCTGATGATAATCTCAGTGAAAATCTTGGTTCAGCTGCAGGTAAGACTTAGCAACATGAACAGTTTGCAGTGGGGATTCTCCATTCCTTTAGACCCGTGGAGGATGCAAATGTGATTTGCCACAAAGGAAGGCACTGAAGATATAGTACAAATCAATGACTTGATTTAGCTATCTTCTCTTTCAATGTTTAAAGTATTTCATGTTGCACCTTACATGTGTTAGAGGTTGCCCCCAGTTTGCCATATTTCCAATGCAGAGTTGTTCCATCAGCACATTATCAAAGAAGTTTCCAACATCAGGCTGTTGTTATATCTCTTCTCTGATACAACTAATGCACACAAGACCTGATGTCAGCCAGTTTCTGTAGCTGAAAGTGGCTGTAAAGGATCTGTACAGTTGCTGACATACATCGTATGGCAAATTTTGTCCCACCTGTGGATTCTACATACTGTTCTGTAATGCAAGCCCTCTGATATGAGTGTGATTTTAGAAGGTATTATCTTCAAAAGTCTTTGAAGCAGAAGGCTAAAGGAATACAAATTGAACTCAGTACACATATGTTCTGGGGAAAATATGTCCATGTGTTTTTTTTCTGAGTTAAAGACGTCCAGTTAAGGTGAGAGTTGTCTTCCAAGATACTGGAATGACTTCGTTTTAGGAAGCACAATCGAGCAGTAACAAAAGCATGCTGTCAATACTACATACAATTCTTGTCTGATGCACGTGTCCTGTAAAAAGCATTTTCCATCAGAGAATGCTCTGTGTAGACTGCAAGGACACTAGCTTTATCATTTTGGATAGTAAGTGTATGGGGGACAACACATTTTTTATCCATTTCTGTTGCAATACTCTTTGTAAACACATGGATTAAGCATCACTTGTCAATCTTTCCTAGAAGGAATTGACAAGCCTCCACCTGTCTATGAAGCAAAGAAGGCTCGGAGCTACCAGATTGAACTTGCACAGCCTGCTATCAATGGGAAAAATGCCTTAATATGTGCCCCTACTGGTAAGAAAATGCAAGTATTTTGGAAGAGAGTGCTGTGAAGGATAGAGGAGGGTAAAGACTGAATCAGACTTCTCCAGCTGTTATTTAAAAGCAGACATCCCTGTAAGAGTAGAGGTCTTTGAGCAATTTGCCTTGCAACCCAAAGGAAAAACAGAACGAGTTCCCATCAGACTCTTCTGTCCTCTGTACTTCACTGCCTGCAGCACCAGACCACCACAGGGAACTTTTGCAGTAGCTCAGTACTGAATTGAGATTGAAGGTCAGCAGCAAAAGAGAGATCACTCAGCTCTTTCTCCCCACCGTGTTTTCTGTGCTGCTAGCCTGATTCTCCCCACGTGCTGCAGAAGCAGGTGGGGTAGCAGCAGCAGAGGTGAAATGGAATAAGTGAATGTAAAAAAACCAGACATTGTCCATTACAAAAAAAAAACAAAATATGTTAGAGAATATGCATGTTCCTTCATGAAGCAGATGCTGCTGCCACCCATGCCCTCTGTACTCCAGTATTTTCAGTGTAATCATTTTCAGGGTATATGGAAATGCCATATTATGGGCTCAGCTTTGTGCATTGTGGAACAGAGCTGTGTAACTTGCCTGTGAGCTGCAACAGAGATGTGCAGGCTCTGGCTCTGCACCAAGGGCATCTGGCAGTGTTACAGCCCCCTTGCCAGCTCCCTGTTTCTCAAAGGCCAGATGATGAGGTCTGGGGACAGGCCCCTGCTTACAAGCATGCCCTTTCACACTAGTGCCTTACCCATCATGTTCTTCATTCAAAGGATCTGGAAAAACTTTCATCGCGCTTCTGGTTTGTGAACACCATTTCCAAAACATGCCTGCAGGACGAAAGGGGAAAGTTGTATTTCTTGCAACAAAAGTCCCAGTGTATGAACAACAGAAAAATGTCTTCAAGCAACATTTTGAAAGACAAGGGTAAGTGTAATTCTACCTCCACAGAAGATAAACTATACTCTCAGTCAGCTGTGGCTCAGGCAAAATTTAATGGTTTAGCTGGTGACAGGGATGTTTCTCACTAATGTAAGATGGTTTGTGGTAAGAATGGCAAGTCACCATGGTAGATGGTGCAAAACAAGTGTGGTGCCTCTGCTTATGGTGAGTTCACACACTGACTGTACTGCACCTGTGGCAATGGCCAAAGCATACCCATGCTTGCCTCTGGAGAAGGGCTGAAGTGTCTTCTCCCTGGAGGCTCCTTGCAGCTCTGCTCCCAAGGACAAGCCACTTTGAAGCACCAGAGTTGGGATTCATCTTGTTCTCAAATAGCAGTGTCTCCTTCTTTTCTAAAAGAAAGGACCCTAAATTCAGCCTTTCAACCTTTCTTCAGATGACAGTCAACCTTTCAGATGCAACTGAAAATTTCCTAGGGGAGTATCGATACCCTGCAGCTTCTGATTTTGAAAGAATACATAGGAATCCTTATAGCTATGGGAAAACGAGGCTGCTGGACAGAAAACAGTCATGTGCTAACTGCTGTATGCAGAAAAGGAGTGAAGGGCAGGTTCTCCAAATACAACTTGGCCATGAACTGACAGGTGAAGCTTAAATGGACAAAATCATCACCCCTCAAATCTAATATATTTCAGTTAATGGGAGATGAAAATCCGGCTGTTTACACTCAGTAGTTGTTTTTCTCAGCTTCTGCAGTTCAGACTATAGGTTCCAACAGTATGATATTTTTAATTCAGTCACTTTCCTCTAGGGCTTGCTGAAAATTACACCCTTCTAGTTTTTTTTGGTTTTTTTTTTTGCATTGCAGAACATCCTTTTTCATACCTTCTCATTTGTTTCTTCTTAGATATTCCATTCAAGGAGTTAGTGGTGAAAATTTTTCAAATGTCTCTGTAGAAAATGTTATAGAGGACAATGACATCATCGTACTGACACCCCAGATCCTGGTGAATAGCTTCGAGGATGGGACCCTTACCTCCCTCTCTGTTTTCACTCTGATGATATTCGATGAGTGCCACAACACTACAGGCAACCACCCTTACAATGTGTTAATGACCAGGTATCTGGAGCAGAAATTTAACTCCCCTGCAAGTCAGCTGCCACAGGTAAGGCTCAGCCTTACATTTTGCAGTGCAGTCTGCAAAGCCTGAAGTTTTGCCTTCTGTATTAATCCAGTTCAAACTCACACTTATCAGCGGCTGCAAATGAAAATGCTAGCACCTGCAACTCCTCTCTTTCTTCAGCTACCTCCAGACTATTTTCCCCAGTTGCACCTTCCCTCCAGCTGCCAAGAAACTGCTGTAAAGACACTTCCTCAGAGTGGATGTGGAGGACAGCTCTGGGTGTGGATTTGCTGTTTCTGTGTGTGATGAGCACAGGCAAATGCAGCTGTTGATGGATTAAATTAGGTGGATAATTTATTTGCAGTTCAAGTACACAAGGCTTGATCAACATTGAGGAGGCATGAGTGGGGAAAAGGTTTGACTCTCAAGAATAAGTCCTGGCACTTAGAACTTCAGGCACTTCAGCTGCTTGCTTTGTTTACTTGTTTTTGAAGACAGTGACAATTTGTTGGTTGGTAACTGCACCTCCAGTCTTTTTTTGCTTGTGACAAAGGACCAACACTGCTATTCATGTGTGTGCTCAGATTTTAGGTTTGACTGCTTCTGTTGGAGTTGGTAATGCCAAGAACATTGAGGAAACAATAGAGCACATCTGTAGTCTCTGCTCCTACCTTGACATACAGGCCATATCCACTGTCAGAGAGAACATACAAGACCTGCAAAGGTTCATGAACAAGCCAGAAATAGGTAAATGTTTCCTTTTCATTTTCCTCTGAGATGCAAAGCACCACCAATAACTCAGCTATCTGACCCTTTTGTCACTTTTTGTTCACTTTTGTCAGGTGAAGTTAAGAGCTTATAAGTCAGCTGGAGCTTTGCTTCCTGATAGCTTGAAAGAGGTCTGAGCAGGCCCTTAACCATTGCCCTGCAGTAAGGCAATGCCAGTTTGGGCACAGGTTGCATCCAGTTTTAGGGCTTATTCCTGTGACCAGGCAAAAAACAACATAGCCAGCAGCACAAGAGCCAGCACAAATGTCCCTGAACCTGCAGAAAAAGCAGACCATACCATGTAGACTTAGCTTTGTCAGCTGCGAGCCATCATCTGTGCTAGATGACATTGCTGTGTCACATACCCACAGAGCTCCCATCAGACAACCTCAGGGGGAACACAGCCATGCCACCACTTTGCTGAGATTAATGTGTTGAGAGATAAAAGGTAGAGAAATTAGGTGAATGATGTTGTATCTTTTTTTTGTCACCCCTAGGAAATACTTAAATTTCTCATGGCTCTTCCCGTGAAGTGGTCATAACATCATTCTAGAAGGGGATGGTAATGAAAACAGGAAAAAAAAAGTTTTCTCTTTGCTGAGCTGCAGAGTCTCTGGTATTCATTTAGCAAGGCAGAAAAGCCAGTTCAGTTCTGCCATTGAAGACTGGGAACTGTTTCTTTCTATGCAAACATAACGCTTACTAACAACAAACATCATTATGATAGCATAGAGCATTGTATGTAGTGTTCTTCCAGACAAGGATTTGTTCTATGCTGCCCAGGAAAATGTTTGACGTACTGAAGCCACTGACCACTCACTTCTGCTTTTTGTCTTTAGATGTCAGATTGGTTAAGAGGCGAGTTCACAATCACTTTGCAGTCATTATCTCAGATTTGATGTCCGAGACAGAGGCACTGATGAGGAAGATTTACTCAGTGGGTAAGGCACTATAATATGCCTATAACTGGGATTCTGTCTTCAATTACATCAGTGTGAATCCTCATGGCTGCTACAACAGTCATTTATCTTCCTCTTATTTTCTCCTCCTTCCTTTTTACTTGTCTCTAACCAGTATTTCCTACAAGAGAGATCACAGGTAGAAGAGTCATATACTTTCCTGTTACCTGTGATTAATTTTGTAATCTTGAATATTTTTGCTTGGATTTCAACTTGTGTTTCTGGAAGCTAAGAATGGTGTGGTTTTGACACTGTCACATCAGCTTGAATTGGAAACAAAGCTACCAAAAGGCTTGCTTTCCAAATGCAGTGAGCTGGATTTCGTTGATGAGAGATAGTTGGAAATTCTCACTCAAGCATTTCTCCAGATGATTCATTCCTAGCTGTCTCCATCAATGAAAGTGAGAAGGGGCTCAGCTTCTGTGTTACTCTGATTGCTGTAAATTCTTCCTCTTAGTGAAAGTTTTCTTTCTCTTCTGCTGCGCTGAGACTTCTTTGCACAGTATATCTGATCTCTCTGAGTTGCACCCAGGGTTCTTTGTAGGGGTACCCTGACCACCTTTTCTGGTCAGCCTTTTGTTCGCACACTTTTGGCTGCATTTTCCCATTTCCTTTGTTTACCAAGCCTCTGTTATTTCCTGATGAAAGCATTTAAGATAATTTTGCAGAAGAGGATCTGTGGAACAGAAACACCATCAGAGAGAGGATACAGCTGCCAAAGAAAGGAGACATTTGTCTGCAGGATCCCAGCCTCATGAGCTGCCAGAGATGTGAAGGTTTGCAGAGAGGCAGGTGCACAGTTGTGAGAAGAAACAATGGGTGGCATTGTCATGAGACTTAACTGTGCAGCCCTGCAGAAATGAAATTGATCCTGTCTGCTTTTGCGGAGTTCCTAAGTGGTGTCCAGTAAATGGTCTTATCTACAGTTTGAGAGCTACAGCACACAGTGGACACCCCTGAATAGCTATGCTCAGGATCCGCCTTGGTCTATCAAGTCCAGCTCTGAACTAAAGCATTTTGTCTGCACTTAGACTGGCCTTTGCAAACTGAATAGGGTGCATGGAGCCTGTCTTCCTTGTTTCCATGTTTTCCAGATCACTTTTCCACCACTTTCCAGGTACTGGAGAATGAACTGTGCTCCATGGCTGGAAGGGAGGATTAGAAAGCAAAACAAGACAATAAAAAAACAATAAATTTGTTTTCAAATTGCACAATAAACTTTCCAAGCTGTACAGTAAATTAAGTAAACATTTCTGAAGCTTATTTCCCTGTCATAGTTCCTTTTGCATAAAATGTCATTGCCTTCCCTTCTGTGGACCCTCAGAGTACTAATATTTGTGAAGCTCTCAGACAGTATGGACTAAACAAAGAGGTACTAGCTAGTTCTGCCTCCAGAACAGCCCTTTGGATAATATACCTTTAAGTACCATGGACCATATAACAGATGATTACTGAACTATTGAATAGCTGGTAATCCAAGGAGCAATGCACTTGCAGTGTCTTGAATACTGTAGGCATCTTACAGGAAAAGAGAACTCTAACTCTATTCATAAAAGCTTTACAGATGTTTGTATGTACACAGATCCTCAACTGAATTGTACCAGGTTAAATCTAGCCTAATGTCTGGGTGTAATTTGAAATACACAGAGTAAAGACGACAGATGCAGGCTCTTCTCAGATGGTTCCCAGAGACAGAACAAGAGGCAGTGGGCACAAACAGAAACCCAGGAAATCCCCCTCCAGCATCAGGAAGAACTCCTTTGCTGTGACGGTGGTCAAGCACTGGAACAGGTTGCCCAGAGAAGTTGTGGCATCACCGTCCTTGGAAGTACTCAGAATTGATTTGGACATGATCCTGAGAAATCTGCTCTAAGCGACCCTGCTTTGAGCAGGGATTTGGACTAAAGATCACCAGAGGTGCTTCCAGCCTCAGCAGTTCAGTGATTGTATCTTACAGTGCTCTTCTGTTTAGGCTTTTTAGACCTAACATTCATTGAAAATGCATTGTCTTCTGGCCAACTGTTCTGGTTATTTGTGATGATGAACAAGGCGAACAAATGTTTTTTTCTTCCTGTTTTACTAGGTACTGTCTCCCAAAACAGCAGGAAAGATTTTGGAACACAGAAATATGAACACTGGATAGTTGTCACTCAGAGGAAATGCAGACTGTTGCAACTAGAAGACAAGGAGGAGGAGAGCAGGATATGTAGAGCCCTTTTCATTTGCACTGAACACCTGCGGGTAAGTGTACATCCTCTGTTCTTCCATACAGAGATGGAACCCTTCTGTTCCTCCTGGTACTGGTATGTCCACTGAGGAGCAGGTTTTTAACCTAATAATCTTATTTGACACAGGCTAAAGCATGCATCCTCTAGGAATTGTGTCTTAAGGTACTCACTAAGCATAACATAGAGCAGAGGTGCCTTTGTAATGTTTGTGTTGCCATGAAAATGGGAGAACAACACAAGTCTGTAATACTTCGTCTACCTAAATAACATTTGCATTCATCCTGTGTCCCATGGAAAATGAAGCTTAAGTGTGTGTGTCTCTTTCTGTGATCAGAAATACAATGATGCCCTCATCATCAGTGAAGATGCCCGCATCATAGATGCTCTATCCTACCTGACCGAGTTTTTCACAAATGTCAAGAATGGACCATACACAGAATTAGAACAGCACCTGACAGCCAAATTTCAAGGTATTTCACACAATTACCTCTGACAACTGCAGGGAAGAAAAGGGCTTCTGGTAGGATGGTTCACGTTGTTTCTTCAGAACAGCCGTAATTCTTTTTTTTTTTTCCCAGAAGCTTTGCACTTTTCAGAAGATATACTGTACCTGCGGGTACAAAGGTAGTGCTAGGGTAGTTGCAGGGGGGTCCTAGTTTCTGGGACTACAATCACTACTGCAGGAGCTAAGGAAGCAATGGTAGTTGTAAGTAAATGCTGTAGTACGTTCTTAACGTGCCAGCCTTTGAGATAAGGCAGTGCTGTCCTTTGAGGGGTGCTTCACAAGCAGATGGGCAGGCTGCACTCAGGGGTGCTGGCAGCTTTATATAAGGCAACTTACACTGATCACAGCACTGCCTAGCCTCCCCCTGCCCCGTGCTCCTGGACAAGCCCTGAGCTCCTGGCAAGCAGCAGGCAGACCCCTACACCTCTTTTACTGAAACTGAGAGGCTGACCAGTTGTCTAGCTTCTGGGTTCACAACAGTGTGCTGTAAACCAGGCTGTGATCTGGTGTGTTGCAGTGCAGACTGCAGTTTTACATAACTGGGGTGCCTGCCTTCTAGTGCCAGTTGTTTCTGAAGAAGGTATGGTGTTACTCTGCAAGAAACAAGTTTGTTCTGATTAGAACTGATCCTGTAGTTTGCTACAAAATGTATTCTGAAATGAGATTCAAAAATTGTTTTCTGAGGGTTTTGTTGCATTTAATCAATAGCTTTCTTTCCTTGCATCTGAAAGAATACTAAGTAAAAATAGAAGCTAAAGAGAATATGGGTGGCATTTGAAAGTAGGTTGAGGTGAGAATTCTGTTTCCTGCATTGAAGAAAGTGATTTATTTCTTTTTGAATAAAATGCTATTTTCTTCCAGAGAAAGAACCAGAACTGACTGCCCTTTCAAAAGACGAAACAAATGAGAATCCTAAACTGGAAGAGCTTGCCTGCATCCTGGATGATGCATACCGCTATAACCCACAGACTCGCACTCTTCTCTTTGCTAAGACAAGAGCCTTAGTAGCTGTAAGACATCTCTTTTTAAAGCTCCTACAATGGGAAATGATAAAATGTAATGTCTCATCTATTTTCCTTTCCATTTTGATCTGGAAATGTAAAAATATGCATGTCTTCCTAAGCAAATATTTATCTTTCTATACCATCCTAAGCAGTGGTGCTCTGAAGCAGGGTGAGGTTATTATTTTTCCTAAAAGCTACAAGATAAGGGATGTTGTTCTTCAACATTTCTGCTTGTTACAGGTTGTAGTTGATCATTAAGCTGTCGGTTTTTTACTTTAGGTACAAAGTCAGTTTTAGCTAGTTTTACAAGACTTTTGGCCTCAGTACAGCAGTGTTATCAACCAGCAGCTCTGCTCTTTTACTGACTGCACATCAGGAGGTATTCTTAGGTTTCCTGGAGGATTCCTGTAGGCCCAAAGGAGTTCTGTGCCCTAGCATGTGTTCTTGATCAAGGAAAAGGGAGGACTTTGTGGAACAGATTTTCTCTGGACCCTTCTGATGCACCGATCTATTCTATATTTGCCTGGCATCAAAGATCTAGGTTGGATCATCTTTTTTCTCTATTCCACTACATTGTTCCCAGAAAAAAAAACACATTCTTGAAGTAAGTGTGCTGCTAATCATTAGCTTCAGTAACTCTTAAACATTTGCTGCAAGGTGTCATAGTGTCTGGCTACTGTAAACAGACTTATCAGCTGAGGGTCCCAATCTCTGTTTCCTCCTTGTATATAGACTTGCTGGATGAATTACAAACAAGAAAAAAAAAGTTAAAGGCAAGGCAAAGTCCAGACTAACAACACTAAGCATCTTCTGGCAGCTTTCTGTGATATTTGCGAAAGTCTGCTTTAGCCTGGCTGAAATTCGTTCTTATGTAAGGACAGTTTGAAGATGCTACTTTCACTGTGCAGTGGAAAAGTGCAGTGTGTAAGTAGTGCTTCATTTCCTTTGGATCCCAGAGCTCTAGTATTCAGTGATCTACTGACTTACAGGAGAACATTAAAAAAATAAAGAAATGCATACTATTTAGCAGTGAAAGGCTGCTTGCACTTTAGCCAGCTTTTATGTTGGGAGGGTTAAAAGAGAAGAAACCAGCTATTACATGATCAGATCTGGCATCAGGGCTGCAATAGTAATTGTGTTCCCTCACCTATTTGTAGATGTTCCCTGCTGAAATATGACTTTACCTTCTTTTCTGCCTTTTGTTCTCAGAAGCATTAATTGCCTAGGCAAGGATGGGGAGGTCCTGCGTAGCTATCCCAAACTGGCATTTCATCTGGATGGGGATCTAACTCCCTGGTTTGCTTTCCAGGCTTTGAAGAAGTGTATGGAGGAAAACCCTATCCTTAGCTACATAAAGCCAGATGTTTTGATGGGGCGCGGAAGAAGAGATCAAAAAACAGGTATGCAGGTCTGCTCTGTGGAATACCAGTTTCCAGACATGCTCTGGCTACAGAGCTAAAATTGTTTTACTGCTCCCGTGTCCCTAAGCAGCGGAAGATCATTTGTGCTATGATTTCTTCAGTATCTAGAAGACTTTTAATCAATTCTGTGTAGATGCTGGCTTTTTCCATCTTTGGAAAAGATATTTGGATAAAAAAAGGATCTTTGGTTAAAGCAGCAGTTACAAACATCAATAGCCCTTTCCTTTTGGATTCTTTTGCTGGTTCTAAAGAAATTCACAAATTGTTTTCCTTGTGATTACTTCTCATGATATTTTCCCTGTTCTTTTACAGTCTCCTGTCTTATTTTGTATTTGGTGGTACAAAGACATTTTTTGATGGAATAGAAGCAGCACCCAAAATGAAGTACAAATGGCTTAAGTTAAGAGTTAGATTGGTCTTAAAATAACTAATCTGCATGGGTCTCATTAACTAAGATCAGTTAGGTGCTGTGTGTGCGGTGCTGTTTCCCAGGATGACAATTATTGTAGCACATCAACAGATTCCCTGTTCAGTGGGTATCATGTGCAGCCAGTGGGGTACGCTAACCTAAAGTATTTTTCTAAATCAGAAAGATGTACTAATTTCCATGTACCACTTAAGCAACAGCAAACACAGGTAGCTTGCTCAAGAAATCTTTCAGCGTTTTTTCCTGACTCAGTTTCTCGGTGCTGTAGGTATGACCCTCCCAAGCCAGAAGGGTGTACTGGATGCGTTCAAAACCAGCAAGGACAGCAGGCTGCTCATAGCTACATCCGTTGCTGATGAAGGCATTGATATTGCCCAGTGCAACCTTGTTGTGCTCTATGAATACTCCGGTAATGTGACCAAAATGATCCAAGTCAGAGGTATGGAAATTCAGAGCTATTACTCTACTTTATTTACTCTTTTGGCCTAGAAATGAACTGAAAAGTGCTACTAAATGGCACTTCAGAAATAATATAGCAATATGTGCATTGCTTACTGTTTTTCCTTTGTGCCTGTGAGTACAGTCAGATGGATGATGGGACTGGATGTAACAAATTTGTTCACAGAAGTGAGTCCTTAATGTTGTATGGCTTTTCTTTTGCCATGTGAATTAGCTATGGTACGCATGGTTATTGAGCTGTTGAGGAGCGACCTTCAGGTGAATAATCAAATATACAAAGAGAAGTATGGTTACAAAAACTATAGCCAAAAATAGTGCGAATTGTGCTGATTGTGATAATTTACAAAGGACTGCTGCAATGAAGTTTCGTGTATTGCCTTGGCTCCCAAAGACCTTCCCTTGCTCAGTGGCTGATGACCAACACAGATACTCTCTTGGTGCCCACCGATAATTCACCAAGCACTAGGTCAACACATGAACAGACCTCTAACATCCAAGAGAAAAAAAAAAAAAGAAATTCTGCTTCTGTCTTGGCTTGCTTGAAGTCTAAGACTTCAGTCTCAAATCTCAATGATTTGATAATATGGCCACTAGAGGGGAAGAAAGAGCCACACTAAATACTGTTTTTGCCTGACATTCCCAGATGTCCTAAACCTGCCTCCATCTTTCAGAGATTCAGCTGCAGTAATTTATCGTATCACCTGAGTAATTAAGTTCACAGTCTGATGAGATGTGATCTCCATTGCACTCAGATCTCTGCTTTCAGATCTTGTGTGCTGTGATTTTTTATTTTTGTCCTATAAGGAAATAATAGTCCAGGATTCAGTTTATGGCTGAAAGAGTAGTGTTAGTTCATAATATGGCATTGAAGATACAAAGAAAATAAGCTACATAACTGTTTATGCCACATAAAGTCATGACTTTGGAGGGGATTGGAGCTCAAAAATAAATGTGGACACTTGTTCTAAGTGAAATATTTCTGAACTGGTATGAAGTCCATGTTTGCTTGTGTCACAGCAGCAAAAAGGAGGCAAGCAGTAGGCACCAAAAGATCGAAGAGACAGCACTTGCTTTTTTCTTGCCAGCACTATTTCCAGTTCTTCAGTTATTTTTTGTTTGTTTGTTTGCTGTTGGTTTTTGTTGTTTTGTTTTGTGATAGATTTTTATTTATTTATCTGTTTATTTTGATAGACACCAATTAGCAGGGGAAAAAAATAGTAAGAACTTTTCTGCTCTACCCTTTATTTCCAAAGAAGGCAGCAAGATGCTGTACAATAAATGAAGCGTGTCAAGCATGCCTGAGCTTAACTGAGGCAGGCCGTAGAAGCAGGCAATACAGCAGAGGCTGGGAGATAGGCATGAGGATGCCTAGAAGGGTACAACTTATTTGTTCTGGTTTGTGATCAAGGAAGAAAGAGATGAGAGAATGCTGTTCAGGAAGCAGTGCTATATAAATTTGAAGACAAGTATGGGAAACATGAGCAGCCACACAGAAAGTCCTTAATGCTCTTTTATGGCATAGCTGCTACTTCTGCACATCTTGTTAAGAGTAACCAATGAGGATAAAAGTGTTGCCATATAGGTCGTGGAAGGGCAGCAGGCAGCAAGTGCATCCTTGTGACAAGCAAAACAGAAGTGGTTGAGAATGAAAAATGCAACCGTTATAAGGAAGAAATGATGAATAAAGCTATTGAAAAGCTCCAGGAATGGGATGAAGAAACATTTGCAAAAAAGGTTTGTATTTCTGTTATATTTTTGTACTAAAATCTACATGTATAACGTGCATTTTCCTTCATCTACTACAGCTTTATCTAGGACTACGTGATAACGTGATTAAAGTGTGCTCTGTGCTTGGTTTTTAGACAGAGGCTAGACCAGCAGAGAAGGGATAGTGTATACCACTAGGCTAGCTAAATGTCATCTGGGCTGGAACTGCGGAAGCCTTAAAGGTTGAGGTAGAATTTATTAACTTCTCAGCTTAAAAAATAAAATATAAACTATTTTGTCTACTAAAAGAAAAATATTTTATCTGTTTGGGATTGTGGATGGGCAGATGGGATTACTTCAGCTGTGCAGATGGTGGTATTATGCCCATCCACGTCCTTGTCCAGAAGCACTTTTCCTTTACAGCAGGCCACTACAAGTGTTTTCCTAAGTTGTTTGCTGTAATGCCTAGAGTTTATTGACTTCAAGAAACCATTGATCAGGATATTAACAGGATAATGTTTGGGTTTGTGCATGCTCTTCTGCTGGTGACCTTTTCTGTACTGCCAACAATATTGTTCATCTTTGCCACAACCAATATTTGACAGAAAACAAGCCTAATAGGAACAATCAGCATGCATACAATGTTTTACATTAACTCTGCTGTGCACCGCACACGTCCCAGATCAGAAAACATTATGAGGGGTAGAGAAAGAAGTGTCAAGAACCCTTGGATCTGAGGTGACATGCAAAGATGTGTGCTGGGCTAAGCCAGCTGTGATGAACAGGTGGAGATCTTCCTTAGACGTTAGTAACAAATGTCCCAGAGAGGGCAGGAAGAAGAAGCCAGTCACAATCATTGCAAGATCTGTACACAGTTCTGCCACATCCCTGTAGATTTGCAGTTCGCCCCATGTTTCCAAGTGAGCTTTCATAGTCTGAGCTGTAACAAAGGGTCTCCAAGTCCCTGTAGCCATTGCAGAGCTTCTTCTCCCACCTGCGGCCTCACTGGAGGCCCCTCTGGAGCCTTCTTTCCAAACCAGGGGCTGCCCAGAGCAGCAATGCTGTTTCTGCTGTAGGGAATCTCACATGACTTAAATTTTATAAGGACTTAACAGTGTTACAACCAAAAGGGCCATGGGCTCAGGTGGGAGAGCAGATGGCGTGAACACTGCCCATCCCAAAGACTCATTCTGGCATTGCTTTCCTTATCTGACAAATGTACCATATTCTTTCTGTGCTAGAACAAGGCATGGTTTGTTTCCTTATAAGTAACAGGTCCCCAGATGCTACCTACCAGGAGAACTTAGCCATCCTGAGTCATGTTCAGACATTGGTGCTCCTTTTAATTTTGTGATGCCTTTTATGATCTTGATTTGTATTTATTTGTTAATTTTAAAGATACATAACCTGCAAATGAAGGAAAAGGTGTTACGAGATTCCAGGAAGAAAGAAATAAAACCTAAAGTAGTGGAAGGCCAGAAGAACCTCCTGTGTGGAAAATGCAAAGCATATGCCTGCAGTACAGATGACATCAGAATTATAAAGGTATGCCTCTGTATGGAAATCCGCATCCATGAACTCCAGGGAAGTCAGCATTTTTGGACTATTAGCATTGTTTTTCAGTGTGGAAAGTAAGCTATTTTGTGCCAACTGGGGAAGAAAAAAAATCTTGGTAAATCGCTAAACCACAGGACCAGTTGTAACAACTTCTGTAGCATGTTATGATGGCAGTTGATGATGTACAAGGTGTGCAAATACGTGATATGACAGAAATCAGTTCAGGATTCCTGAACTCCCTTCTGACAAAATTGTTGTATTTTTGCAGGAAACTGTGTGACCTTCAATAATGTAACTTCTTAGTGTAACTGCTGGATATTTAGTTTCCCTATTAATGTAAGCTTCTCGTGTGGACATCTTCCTGCAGCTGAGACATTTCTCTTACTATTTCTGCTGAGTGAATATTATTGGCACAAAGTACTGAGATCCGCTCACACCTTGATTTATGGTCCACTTTTGTGTATTGAAGGCAAGGCAAACCACGGTTTTGCAAGGGGAGTCTTGCAATCCTTCAGTATTTCATTGTTTTCCACTCTTTATAGGTAGCTCATGTTGCTTCTGTGTATCTCATGGGGACATTTTTGTTGTACTTCTGAACTTGAAGAATCTTTGTAGGTCCAGGAAGCCAATACGCTGCACATGGGATGTGGTAATCATGAAAGAGAGCCTTATCTGGATATTCTGAGCCTTTCCAGCTCTGAGATGTGTTTGTTTTTTTTGAAGATCCTTCTCTTTAATTTGTGGCGTTCTGATAAGCACAGATGTGATAAGGTGCTTCAGGCCACAGCTGAGCATTATGATTACAGAGTGCTTGCTTCCAGGCACTTTCCTTTTTAATCAAGAAAAGCTTTTTGTTTTTACCAGCTGTTTTTGGAGTGTTGATGGAGTTCGCTATTCCTGTTCCCTGGTGAAGTCCAGAGACAGCGGTTTGAAATAGCCCAGCCTTTCCAAAAAATAGTTATATTTCTTTGCCAAATAACAAGATGTGTCTAAGATGCAACTCTATTACTCTTTTTTGTGGTGTTGGGTTATCACCAATACCTGTGCAAATAGGTCTGAGAGTTCAGAAAACAGATTTTTTGCTTAATGCCATGCAAATAACCCCAACATTTTAAATAATCCCTGTAAACTCAGTTCTGGCATATTACAGCCTAAATAGATTTAACAGAAATTGTATTTCCAGAAGGGATTAAGAGTTTTCAGACTCCACATTAAGTTCTACATATGCTTTCATATTATTTTTTTACTAAACAAACTTTGATTATGTATGTTACAAACAAGTGTAAATAACTGTAACCTCTTTAACTTGTTAGTGTTGCTTTTCTACCACTGCTAATTATTTGCATCATAATTCACAGAAAACTGTGGGAAGCAGGATTCTCTCAGGTTGTCTGTTGTTCAGACAGAATGTAAGTTTTATGCACAAGGCTCAAATAACTGCAGTCATGGTTTTGAGAGAAGCTAAGTTAAATGTGTATATGCTGGTGATATGTAAGAGTTCTGTTTTTGATAGTCCCAGCCCTGCTCCTTTCTAGTACCTGGTATTTAATTAAAATATAACAAACTATTAAAAAAAAAAAAAAAAGGCAAAGAGGGGCTGGAAGGTGAGACTCCTAAATATCGGGAAGCACCTTACCACTGAAATGGTATTTGTGAGGTGAAGGGAAATGTCAGGAAATATGGCAAAAGGTGTTTCTACAATTAACCATTTCTGGCACATGTGTCATTGCAGGAATCTCATCACATTGTCCTAGGAGAAGCATTCAAGGAGCGTTATATAACAAAGCCTCATAAGAAACCAATGCAGTTTGATGGTTTTGAGAAAAAAAGCAAGATGCATTGCCGAAATAATAATTGCCAGCATGACTGGGGAATCACAGTGAAGTACCTGACATTTGACAATCTACCCGTGATCAAAATCAAAAGCTTCGTAGTGCAGAGTGCTGCAACCGGGACACAAATGGACTTTCAGAGATGGAAAAGTATTAATTCTTCTTTGAAGAATTTTGATGTTGAAGAAATGTCCAACTTGTACCCACCATTTTAGTGCATCTATTACTCTCCTACACTAATGTACCCACCATTTTAGTGCATCTATTACTTTCCTACACTAATGTGAAAGAGTGGATGATCTCCTATTTCCTTGTATAAAAAATACTTGTTCTTTATACTGTGTGTGTGCTAGGCACCTGAACGGCATCTGGCTAGATTACAAAGGGCTGGTATGGCCACCAAAAAACAAACCAGAAAAGTAATCTTATTAAAAGTTTCACCAGAACTTTTAAAGTAAGCATGGACCAACATATGCCTAAGTATCTAGATCTTAATCTTTACTGATTTTATTAAAACAGTAGCATTTTTCTATCATGGCATATTTGTCAGTTTGCTATGGCTGAAGTTGCAGAATGGATACCTTTCTATGTGTTGCTTACCTCAATGAGCTGCAACGGAGACAAGGCAGTGCCCTGTAAGATGGGTGATGGCTTAAGTTAGATGGTGATGAGCATTTACCCTAATGTTTTGCCTCATGGGTTGGTATTTGAAATCTCTCACAATGTTGATATTAACTCTATCACTGCCCTATCAGAGCTGAGTTAGAATCAGAACTGAATCTAAACATTAGAGTGTTTAAATCCCTTCTCCCCACCTAGATCCGAGACTTCTCTAAGAAAAAACAGAAGTTGCTACAGATGCAATTATGAAAGGTGATGTTAAGATTGTAAACTATAAAGCACTTTATTCTACATGATACCTTCAAAGAGCTTAATCTTCAAAGTTTTTGGAACTAAGATGAAATGTAGTTTACTTTCTGTACTTAGTAGTGCAGTAAGGTATTATATAGAAGAGTTATGCATTTAATTAAACGCTTAAACTCTGAAGCAGAAACCACCTTGAATGATAAACTAAGAGTGAAAAATGTTTTGTAAACTACTTAATTCCTAGTCAGTGAGACTTGGGATGGTCTTTTAAACATTGTCACAGGGCATTAAAAGCAAAAAAAAAAATTTTTAAGTGATGCTTTGTGTTCTATCCTGGTCCATGCCTTTTATTGTGAAAGCTGTATAGCACCACACATAATGCCCGCACTTCAGTCCTACAATGATTTATTCTGGCTATAGCTTTTACCTAGTAAATGTCCTGTTCATATAGCTGCTTCTAAAAGGAAACATGGAACAATGAATAAAGATGATTTATTGTTGGATATGCCTCCCCTCCAAAAATACTAGAAACAAAGAACTGGAAAAAGGCTGGCCTTTGAGAGTATCTGATTTATTTATTTATTTTTAACTGAACCCAGAGTTGCATATTTATTACCAAAAAACATTCATGCTTATGACCACATTAACAGCTCTCAAGATGCTCCACAGAATGGCTTAGGTTCAAAGGAATCTCTGTGGGACATCTCGTCCTCTGCTCAAGCAGGGACAGTTAGAGCAGGTTGCCCAGGACTGCATTCACATGGCTTTTGAATACCACCGAGGATGGAGAATCCACAACCTCCTGGGGCAACCTGTGACAGTACCCAGTCATCCTCACAGTGAGAAAGTGTTTCCAGATGTTCAGAGGGAACCTCCTGTTTCCTTTTGTGCCCATTGCCTCTTGTCCTGTTGCTGCGCACACTGAAAAAAGCCTGGGTCCACCTTCTTTACGCCTTCCCCTCGGGTATTTGTACACACAAATAGCTGAGGTGCCCTTAAGCCTCCTCTTCTCTAGGGTAAACAGCCCCAGCTCTTTTACCCTTCCCTTCTACCAGGGAGTCCAGAACTGGACGTAGTATCCCAGAGGTGGCCTCAGCAGTGCTGTTTGTTGTAATCAAGTAATATTTGGCTATTGCAGGTAAAGTGCACTCTCTACCCTCCATCTAAGACTCTCGCTTTCTTTCACAACTAATTTCACTGTTTCTTTCCTCAGATACAGTTGGAACTAAGCACACTGAAAATACAACAGGAGATTATAATAATTTTTCCATGGTGTTGTTTTAGCAGTTGGTCTAAACACAGTTAAGTGTAAGTGCTTTATTAACCCAGTTTACCTCTTGAGTTATCTGTTATCTGTTATCTCTGTAAATAAGTACACATGTTTTGGGGATTGGGCAGCCACTGCCTTCAATGAATGTATTACTGTAATCACTGGTTGGTAACTGCCATAAAATTGCTGACATTAATCTTGAAAGCGTGGTAGATTGTCTTCTTGATGACAAAACAGGGAAATAAAACAGCCGTATTCTGCTGGGTTACAGAAGACTGCCAGTAGCAGACAGCATTTGTATTCTTCTTATCTCCTGTAGATTATTCAAATAATTAAGAACTAAAATATGAGTAGCTAAGATTAGTAGAATCTTGCTCCTACAATGACAGTTGAGTTTAAAGTCAAAGCTTTGTTCTGTGTCTCATTACTGAGGATAACATGAAACAACACACCAAGCTCCTTTAAAATAAGTTTTATTTTATCCATTAGAAATATTATCCCCAATAGGTCCACCTTTTCACAAAGGCTTAGGTTTTAAAGGAACAGAGTTCACATTTTTTTAAATTAATAAAAAGCTAAATAATTAATTTCAGTATTAGATTCAGATTCTGGTCAACTGAATAAGAAAGCAAGTCAATATCAGGTAATCGGGAAAGAATAAAAATTAATTGTATATTGTCAGTTAGTTTTTGGACCACTGATATGAGCATAGAACTGAACTTCAGAGTCAAAGTAAATGGACGAAATATATAAAATCAGCACATTACCTTCAACAGATCCACAGATTCCATCAGTATTTTAATGACTTTTGCACAGTATTCTAAGGTAAGTCAAGCCAACCACCATACAAAAGTAATAAAAGGTTGTTTTCTTTAACTGGGTAAGAGTGTCAAGTTTCCTGATACACAGAATCATTCAGCATTGTGAACAAGCCTTTCGAAAAACTTGTTAAAAAACAAACAAACAAACAACACTGTTCATTTTATGGTTCACACTTTTAAATTCACAACTACTATATGGTTTTATTGCGTTCACCAGAAGCAGGCTTTACCTGGACGGCTTCGCTTTATGTTTTTGATTAGGATGCCATTTTACGAATCATGTAGTTCAGAATGCCGCCGTTGTGGAAGTAAGTGAGCTCCACGTCAGTGTCAAACCTCATGATGGCGTGAAAGGTTTTCCCAGTATCCAGCTGTTGGGGTCAAAGAGAGTCATTCAAGCAGCAGAACTTTCCACATGTTACGGGACATGGTAGTAAAATAGAAGATATTATGACAGTTTTGCAATCATAAGAAAAAAATGTGATGGAAAGCCAAAGTGAAGAGGGACTGGACATCAGATTATTTTTTTTTAGGACAAGGTGCCACACTATACCACAGCCAGATGCTTCAGAGGAAGTTTGAAACAAACCATAATAAATAGACTCTTTGCATTGCGTTTACTGCCTCTCTTAGATTTATTGTTGATTTCAAGCTTAGAGGCATGAAAGCTGATCACCCTTTCAGTATGGTCATTTTCCTGGCTATGGTACAACAGCAATACTAATTTCATTAGCTTTCTATGGAGCTTAGTATGGGAATAAGAAAAGCACAAAGATGAGTGCACAAAGTGAATAAAACTACTTCAGTTTTAAAACTACTTCAGTTTTAAAGAAAACTCCATTTAGTTTCTTCCAGATAAGCTGATGAATTCACTGGGATCACGGCTTTTCCATTTCAGGACAGTTAATGAGATATATATGTAAACAACTTTTGTAGACTACTTCAGACTACTTACTATAGACTACTTTGTGCTGAATGAAACAGTTTGGCCATACTGCTTTTAACTCCCATCATAACAAATCTCTCTTAGAACAACTGTTTTCATCCCCTCCGCCCTTGTCTTGATTCTTTTCCCTTACTAAAAGGAGAGAAGCTTACTGGAAGGCATGTTGTTTGAAGAGACAGTTACTTTGAGTGAAATCATAGTGCTGTAGAACACTCAGCCCTTAGGCATTTCATACCTTGATCTGGATGTTCATCTGCGGTTTTAGTTTTTCAGGAATGATAATTGTATAACGCTCCCTTCCAGTGAGTCCTAGAGTCACCGCATCTTCTCCAGGTAAATACTGCAGAGGAATCACTCCCATCCCTACTAGGTTACTCCGATGAATTCTCTCGTAGCTTTCAGCAAGCACAGCCTTGACACCCTGCGAAGTACACAACACGTATACTTAACTACATGGTTCAGGATAGTCTTTCTGTGCTCACAGGAAGGCAACTGGTATGTCTGAGTTCCCATCCTTCCATTTACCAGCTGCTGTTAGAGGCAGTAAGTCTGTCCAACAGCAGACTCTAGAATGACTTGCTTATATGTCAATTTCCAAACATCTTTAAAAGAAAGAAAAAAAAATTGTCAAAAAAATTACAGGCACTTTTTCTGGAATCCTGTGTACCTCTTTAATGTGTTTTATGTAGAGCACCTGTAGTCATTTCTCTAGCTCTTGTTAATTCAATATTGTCCTCCTACACTACATGTTCCAGGTTGCAGTGTAATTGATTTCTACATTTTTGCATGTTAATACAGTTAAGACAAAAATTCACTACTGAAGGAAGGTGAAAAACAAAAAATTAGACAAACGTAATCCTAAACACTAACTCTCTTAAAGCCTTGTATAATAATGTACACAACTATTGCATTAAAAGATTTCACACTAAGAAAACCTGAATCAGAGTTTGGAAAGGCTGCTGAACAGTGTAGGACAGGACAGAGAACAAAACAGATATTCCCCTGTACCTGGATATTATGATCCTATCACAATATTGTTAAGTATTCCTGCAACCTGCATGGTGAAGCAATGCTAAATTTCATATTCACTAATACTACTCTTCACTTATACTTCATAACTTCCCTGGTAAGCAAGCTGAAAAAAGCAGCTGGAAGCAGACCCAAGGCTTACTGAGTTGCATGATGCAACAGTAAAGAAAATGGGCTTTCTGGCTAGATGAAGATCAGTCAAGATTTCCTGCCTGAATGGGCTCTGCGAATATTTAAATAGCTTTGCAATTCTACTGTGGCTCTTGGACACATATTATATTTCAAACTAACTTTTACTATCAAGCTACCCAGGATACTGGTTATAAGCTACTCTTCATAAAAGATGAATTAACTTCTAAGTATTGTCCTTCTTCTAGTTTACTGTAATTACTCACCAAGAGGAATGGTCCTTTGGCTGCCCAGTCTCTGGAACTTCCTGCACCATACTCCTTCCCAGCCAGCACAATCAGAGGATGGCCAGCTTGCTTGTATCTTTCTGCAGCATCAAACACGTCCAGCTGGAATGAAAATACCAAACACTTTATATACTTTTTCTGGGTAGAAATACAGATCTGGGGAAACAACGAAAAAATGTTATCATGTGAAGAGCTGAAGCCCACACTTTCTGCCAAGCTGCATGTCAAGGATGTTAGTTACACAGCGCTTTGTGACTTCTAGCTTGAACTCATTCCTAGCACAAACCTGCACCTTTCACTGTCACTTCTACAATGGTTATCCTCTCCACTAATAAGCCTGATAGCACCCCATTACGTAAGTATGTGTGACCAGCTGCCCTAATACATCTCCACTCCCCTCATTAGCTTTACTCAAAAGACACTGAAATAAATGACTTAAGCTGCAAGGAGGAAAGTTAGTGTTAATCCAACCATCAGTGACCTTCATTTTAAAGCAGCATTTATTACTTACAGTTTCCCCTGAAGGGAAATGGATAGTTTGAGGTCCCTGTTTATCAATAAATTTGTTCACCAGACGAATGTTTGCAAACGTTCCTCTAGCCATGACAGCATCGTTCCCTCTGCGGGAGCCATAAGAATTGAACTCCCGAGGAGTCAAGCTATTAAGGGAAAAGAGAAAAATGAAAATGGGTTAGATTTAGGCTGAAGAACTCTATTTTAAGATAAAATGAGGAACTGGTGTCTCTGAGGCAGGTATGAACACAGTTAGCATCATGGCAGTAATATCCAGTTATCTGATACTTTACACTTCACTTTTCTTGGAAGAAAAAGAGAAAAGAAAAAAAAAAGAAAAACAGAGAGAGAGAGAGAGAGAGAGAGAGAGGGAGAGAGAGAGAGAGAGAGAGAGAGAAGAGAGAGAAGTTTGCCTACTTAGCCTGGGCATAGAAAGCAGCTTCAATGGCATTCTCACCCTTTGCCCTACAAAACAGTATCTGATACTGACACTTGAATATAGCTATGCTGGTCAAAAGAAGCAATACAAACTTTTCTTAATATCTGGCTACTAAAGATCATAATGGTTATTTATATTACCGTAGTATCTAGAACAAAGATAGAGACACCACTGTGCTAAATGTCTAAAAGGCAAAAAAGAGAGCCCTGCTGGAAGTTAGACCTAAGGAAGAAAAATTTCATTTGGAAATAGGGATATGGGAATGAGGGGAGATTCCACCCTAACCAGTAAAGAAAAAAAATGCTGGAATGTGACATAAAATTGGACAGTTTGTATTGGGCTATATCCATAAGGCAGCTATGAAATACAACATCTGTTTTGTAACGTGGGAGGACTACTTAGATTCCAAAGTGACTGATAGTAGTGGGCCAAAGAGGCCAGAACAGTTACTTGTCAGTAGACCACACAGTTTTAACCAATTTCCTCTCCAGATTTATTGCAGTGAAAATATTTTATTTCTAAAATGTCAGTGCTGTTCCTCAAAATACCACCGAAGGCGTAAGAAATACAAAACCAGAGAATAAACCTAAGTTATTACATGTGAAGACTGAATAGGTAGACTCAGCAAGCCCAGGTCTTGCCTTAAGTTGAATCCACACTACTAAACTGACAGGCTGGCCACAGAAAAAGACCAACAGTTTACAAGTTTGGAGTCTGAACACAATAGCTTTGGCAGTCATGGCAGCTGCACCAAAACCTAAACTTCCTGATGTTCTGTAGCTCATGACATCCCACATACGTGACATCACTGCACTTGCGAAGAGAAGTGAGTATAGAATCAGATGTTGGCCCCAAGGACTATGACCACAGGAAGAAAAATACACATTTCCATATTTTTGAATTGACTTACTACAAAAACTAGCCTGAAAGTTGTCATCTTCCCCTCTCCATACATAGGCCTTCAGCTCTCCAGTACAATAGATACTGCACACCCTACACAAGCTCTTAGAATCAGTGGCAGCTGCTGAAACAGCAGAGAAAGGAATGCTTTTCTTTCTTCTTTTATATATTCTCCATGCATCAGCCAAGGTACACAAATGTATGTGAACAGACAGCAGATACATGTGCCTGTAACATGGTGCAGTAATTGTGGCTTGTTTCCTCTTCTCAATTTGTAAAAAACACAAGAAGTACTGCTTACCCTCTGCTGGTCAAATAACGTGCTGCAGGACTATTCCTTGCTATATTCCCAGCTGGAGATATGTGGTCAGTTGTCACAGAATCTCCAAAACTCAACAGGACATAAGCACCTTCTATAGTTTTGGGGGTCTGAAGAGCCAAAGTCTAAGCCACAACATATACAAAGAAAATCATTAAAACATGACATATAATTCCATAATCTTTCTCAAAAGGGCAAGATATGTACACGAAATTTGCAAAATAGAGCTTCTCTTTCCATACAAGTTAGAAGAAGTCAGAAAAAAAAAAAACTATTACAATTGTAGATGCTCTTGAACAAAAATTGATACCATGGGTGCTTGTCAGCAAGTTCATGCATGTATAAAATAGATGAGGCAAAAAAGTTAGATGGGGACTTCAACAGCACGTGCATGAACACAGAGTGAGTCCAGGATTCCAGGACATCTGCATGCATTGAAATTTGCATTTTCTTTCAAACAGCGCTGAAATTGCTATCTGAGCACCGAACTATTTAGTGCAAAACACAGACAGAAAGATCTTTGGGTTCTTTTCCTTCACTTGCTTTGTTACTACTTAATACTCCAGCTTAAAAAGAAAGGAGAATTTTCAGAAGTCTTGAAATGACAGAGAGTCCTTGCGATTTTCAGTGCAATCTTCACTTGTGCCTTTGTATTCAAAAGAATACAATGGGTGTGATGCTAACATTTGAGAAACAAGGTCTCAGTAGGCTATGATGGATGTTCCCAGGCCCCTTAAAGTGCCTCTGGTTCAGCTTTAACGTTCATTAAGTTTGCCTTGATTCAAAGGGAAAGCGTGCACGTACCAGACCATCAAAGAAAGGTGGAGACTTGATGTATGTTGACTTGGGATTCCACGTGTATAGCTTGTCTGAGGGAGCTTCTAAGGCATTCCAAGCTTCATTTACCGTCTGGAAAATACATGCAAAAACATCCCATAAATTTATAAATTTTCAGAAGTAATGGAATCATTTCAGATTCCAGGTAAAACCACAAATATGACTTCAGCAAAAGTCTTGCATTTGCACTTTGGGAAGTTCTTATGACACTATAATTAACTTTTTCAAATAATTCTACCTATTAAAAGTAAGTACCCTCCCTAAGTTACAGAAGAGCTGCTTATACAGTTTTCTGACATCTGTTTGTGTTATGTATACAGATAACACTTTATAAGTGTATTTATCATTAATCTTACACTTTCCTAACACGTAAACCTAAAGAACATTTTGTTTCAGCACCTGAGGAAGACATGCAGAAAGACATTACCAAGTACAAGTTTTCCTCTGGCATAAATGATATTAGGTAGCGCAGATGAATTTTATGTCAGCTCAGGAAAAAGTATTTGTGAGGCCGGAATATCTCACTTTCTAATATCAGCCTGGAATGACTGTTTAGAGCCCGCCATCTCTACCTTACATTAGAAAATCATTAAGGAGCAATTTACAGGACATGACTGGCCGTAACAACCAATTAACTTATCAGAAATGATTAAAAAATAATAATAAAAAAATCTCATTTCAACACTTGTCATGAAAGGACCAACAGGAACAGAAGGAAAATGTTCGTTTCATTGCCAAGACCACCTTATCTAACATTTTCAGAATAGCACAGCACATCAGTCAAACCACTTCCCTGAGGATTAATTCACCTCTATTTTTTGGTAGACCTCCTTGAACATCCCAGGAATAACAAACTGACGCTCAACAGCCTGAATCTCATCTCGTGTTGGCCAGATGTCTTTTAGGAAAATCTTCTTCCCCGAAGCATTTATTCCTGTAGAAATTGGTATTGTTATATCTGTTCTATAAATGTTCCATTAAAAAGAAAGAAAGACAAAGAAAAGTGTATCTTGTCATGTCCTTTAATTATGTGGTCCTGCTAGCCTACCCAGAACTCATGAGAAGCACTCTTTTTCATCTACAAGGCTCTGACAGAAGAGGGCCTTGATGATGCCTTTTTTTTGTGATTTACACTGGTCTGCCAGAATGATTTGAAGAAAAATTTAGGTTAGGAAGGATCTTGAGTTGAACTGTCTACTCAAAGAAAGTCTACTAGGTCAGGCTGTTCATGAAAGGCCACCACCCAGATATAACCAAAATATCCCCCATGGAATCTGAATATTGGTCAGACCTATTTTCTCCCTTCTTCCAACATACAGACTCCATTATTACTCTGTTGTTTAACACTTGGTATGCTTTGCATCCCAGAAGCACTCAGGCATTTGAAGCACCTCCTCAGGATAACTGTTTCTGAAGAGCTCAACTCCAATGAGTTCCATTTATAAGCATCCCAGCAGTTTCTTACCCAAAGGCTCTTTCTCAAAGTCGATCCGGATGGTCCCTGCAATTGCGTAGGCTATCACTAGTGGTGGGGAGGCCAGGTAGTTAGCACGGGTGTTGGGATGGACACGCCCTTCGAAATTCCTATTGCCAGACAGTACACCCACTGCTACGAGGTCTCCCTGCAAGAATTTGAGATAAAGGAAGCTGCAGAGCTTGCAGACTCCACACGCACAGCAGGTCTGCAGAGTTGCCCTGTGCTGCAACATCAACAACTGGACAGTCACACAACTCTCTCTTTCCACAAGATCCCAAAGCACATCCCACAGAAAATGGAATATAAATTGAATTTACTTTGTATGCAGGTGAGAAGGTTTAGCTCAAGTACAGCACACAGCAGAGAACAGCTTATCTAAATACGCTGCACAGGAAAATCTGACTGATGCTTTACCTGTGTAATGGCCTCAACAACGGAGTCTGGTAGGGGCCCACTGTTGCCAATACACGTCATACAGCCGTAACCCACCACATCAAACCTAGACAGAGCACAAAAATCATCAGCAAACAAAAAGATATTTTGGAGCAAGGTGTTTAACTAAGCAATTGGGTAGGGTTACTTTCAGAAGATGTACAGTTTATACAAATGAATTGCTGAAAACAGAATTTTTAAGAATGCTCCATTTTTATCATTGCAATGACTCTCCAGGTACAGAGAGTGAAGAACAGGAAAATGTTTTATCTACCAAGACAGACTACAATATTTTGCCATTTGTGCTATTTAAAAATCATTATTCTGGGGAAAAAACAAACAAACCAAAAAAAAATTTCCTGCATAAGAACATGAGTCTTCAAGAAGCTACAGAATGCAGCAATCACTCTTCCAAGTTAGCACAAAGTCGGCCAGCACAACAGCAATGCATTAACTCGTGCAGAATCATGCCGTAGGGCATCTGACATATCTTTTAAGCTGTGCAGAGAAATAGTTGTTCTATTGCAGCACTTGTCAGTGCAGTTAAGCAGCCATTGGACAATAGTGAGAAAAGCGCTCTTACCCCAGTTGAGAAAGGTAACTCATAACTCCACTCTCCCTCAGATAGTAAGTGACAACCCCACTTCCCGGGGACAGGCTGGTTTTAATGTACGGCCTCACTGTCAAACCAGCTTCAACAGCTTTCTTAGCAAGCAATCCTGAAAAATGCAAATGACAGTTGCAGTTTTTCCTGGAAGTAGTATAGTTTGGTGGATCAACAGGCTAACAGCAGTGCCATTAAATAACTGGAAAACAGAAAGTATTCAATTTCCAGCAATGAAACGGCACAGCTAACTACAGCACTAATCCCTGAGTAACCAGCTAGAGCTCAAGTGTTCCGCTGAACTATAAACCCAGCCTGCAATTTCTGCTCCACTAGAAAGTCACAGGAAGTTACATTCAACAAGGTGCACACACTGGGGCAGCACACAGACATCCAGAATTCAAACAGTTAAGCGAACATTAGCCATATAACAGACATATTACAAAAAGTGCAATGAAGGATTGTTACCTTCCCACTTATGGCCATCTACTGACCCAGAGCTGAAATGACTACCAATATATGACTTGGTGCATTCGTTACTATCTGCATCTGAGGGCAGAAACTCTGGCCCTTGTCACAAACAAGCTATCTCACAATCTGCAGCTTGTCACAGGAGTGCTGTTTTACTACTCCTGATTTGTAATGTGCATAGAGGTAATTAAGTGGAAGGAAATGTGTTGCCAAAAACATATTTACGCTGACCTTCTTCCTTTTAAATGAACAGTCCATACACAGAGGAACATTCAGAAAACAAACCGTCTCCAGCTCTTTCCCAGGATGGACATAAAACGAGCAGCAACTATGCAAACCATGCAAAACTTCATATTCCCATGCCTCATTTTCTCTCTCACACACCCACTTAGATAAGAAAATAGACATCATCTCTGCTTTGATCCTACATGATCTCCAGAAGAAAGATACCATCAAACTGGTTTGTTTCTGTCAACCGTTTGGCAGCTGTGTTAGACATGGCCTGGAGACCTTCACTTTCAGTGCTGTGAGAAGGCCTAGATTATTAGATTTGGAGGCATAAAGGTAGATAATATATTAAATAATAAAAAAAAAAAGTTCTATCCCTGAAATTGCTGAGGCTTCTTAGGTGTCAGAGAAAGCTGTGGAAACTGGAGCTTTCCAGTTCTCTTGGGTACTTTTCAAAAGGTGACCATGATCAAGATAATCATTCTTGACCGTGAGAGCCTGCCTGAAAGTGCTGGCTTCCATTTTCCTGCAAATACCACCTCTGAAAAGAATGCAAAGTCAAACGCTAAAAGGCAAGAAAATGATAGAACTTAAGTTACTTTGAGCAACCTTAGTCCAAAACCTTTTTAAAGTCAGATTAGGCTGACAAAGCTTCTATAACATACACTCATTGTCCCCACAGACACACAACCCTCAAATACCATTTAGTGCACAGGATCCACTATTGTTGTTTGAAACAGCTATTCATATTCTGGATTTCTCTTAGCTTGGTTAGTAAGTGTTGGTGCATTGACTGTTTTATTCAATTTAATTTCAAATCCCACTTTGAAAGTGAAATGATCATCTTTTCTGTGAGTATCTCTGAGGGTTCTAAACGGTGCACAGTCACCAGAGACTGAGAGAACAATTCTTCCCCTTCTTTACAAGGTCAAAGCTTAAGCGCTGCTTGCTGTATGGAAAGGCAGCAAAACAGGTTGCTGCGCATTATGTTGCAGTGAATGCGTTCAAAGTACCAACTTCATTTGCAGCTGTAGAGCTTTCTGCATGTTAAACCCTTACAGCTATTAAGCTGAGCAAGCTGAAAGATCAGCATCACCACTGCCTCAGAGGAGAGGGTTAAAAATGCACACCATTAGCCTGGGAGCCAAACACTTAAGGAAACTGTGCCCTAAGCTGGTGGAACAACTGAGGGATACACCCACCTGGAACTAAAGGAACAAGACAGAGTAAAGAGAGTCTGCCTGGAGGAAATCTACTTGTTGATCCTCAGAAGAAATAAACACAGCTCAACTTCTGTGATCATGATCGGGATGGACCTGAGAAAAAGAGTGCTGATTTGGTTGTCCTGTCACGGGCAAGTGATTTGGGAGACTTTAATTTTGTTCCTCTGGAAGGACTAAGAAAGAGTCTTCTCTCCCCTTCCCATCCCCCAGCTCCTAGGTGGTGATCATCCCATTCCCTGCTCTTGGGAATTAAAAGACAGATAGCGCCTGTGAAAGGGGTGAGCTACTGATACTGCACAACTCCCAGAGAAAGATGCTAGCCCAAGAAAAAGGTCACATCACACAGACAAACTAGACACAAAGTGACAGTTGTTAGAGGTTGTCCACAAGTCAAGATTTTCCCAGCAACTCGGGAACTCAAGAGAAATTAAAGAAACTTCAGATATCCTCTCTTGCATTACCCATTACACATTCATTCAGACCTTTGAAAAACATAAGCTTGCATCCTACAGTCTTACAAACTAGGAAGCCCTAATGTAGTGATGATATTAACAGTGGCAGGTAACTTCTGTGCATATATTTGCAAAGGAGAGAAAGAAATATGTGTTGGCATATATTGAAGAACCTGAGAAAGGGAGCTGAACTGGGCTAAGACAGTCCAAGCCCTCTGAGCTGACTCCATTCATGCTTTCTTGCCAGAAGCACACATTTGCAAAGAGAAGTTTTCAGCTTACACTGTACAGGTTAGAAATGAACCACGTTCTGCCACCAAAACGTAACTGCTTTTCATGACTTGAAATTTTGTGCAGCAAATTCATACTAACTGTATTATAGTATTTGATCAGTGATAAGCAAGAGAGTGGGGGACAAAGTCCACCTCTGACCACTTCTTGGATGCAGTTAATGTGAAAATGACAAGGCTCTGAAAGACAGAAATCCCAGAGAACACAATTTTCCTTCTTTACTTATCCCCACATGCCCTCAGACTCCTGCTCTGACAGCTCAATACATCTCTAGCTAAGAGTATGTTCTGTAGTCTGCTGATAGATAAGAGCACCTCCAGTCTTAAATACACAGACCCTTTTTTACTGTCCCTTTTCTCATGGCTCTCTGACTTTCAATAGCCTCTCCTCAGTTCCAGTCACAGAAGAGCTTTATAATGGTTTCTGTGCACCTGAACATGCGTTAGAGGTTCTGGTTAATTCAGTTCCAGCTTGTTCTGTAGAGAAGACAGTGCAGGAAAAGTACACTTTCTTCAACTCACATTTCCAGCTACTATTTCCAGAATTTCTTCTGCTACCCCTTAGGGACTCATCTCTGTTCTAGCATGCCAAATGATGAAAACAGCATCAGCGTTGTATTTGAATCTTCATAACACACGGCCAGAGCCATAGAGAAACCACTCTTAGATAAAACTGAGCAAATTTACTTACCTGCTCCCAACATAACAGAGGGGTTACTGGTGTTAGTACAGCTCGTAATAGCAGCAATCACTACTGAACCATGAGTGAGCTCAAAGTCACAGCCCTCAAAATTAAATTTCATGACATTGTTGTGTTGATCTGGGGCAATCTGGAACCCCTTGAATCCTTGCTGTAAGAGAAGAAAGAATCCAAAGGATGTCGTTAATATTTTTACTAGAAATTAGCAATGAGATGAGAACTTCATCAATGAGAAGTGTGTGTTAGTCACACCAATTGCTTGCACTGATGTTGAAGGCTTGCATCTCTGGTCAAAGAAGTGGACAAAAATCATTTCCATGAGATCTGTATCCCATTCTCTGTTTACTGGTGCTCAGATGCTTCTAGCTTCACTTGCAAAGGATTCCTGACCACATATCGGAAAGCAGAGACTCGTCAGGCTAGCCTTGTTATAAAACCTAGTCCTGAGATTTCAGCTGTAACACATCAGATTTTTAAACTGTGAGTATGAAACAGCGCAAACCTATGCTGCAAGCTGACTTGAGAGGCAAAAACTGAATGAACAAGCAGCCACCGTTTGCAGTGTAAAACATTATGCTTAGAGATTGGGAAGGATAAGGCTATTTAAGGAAGTTTGGAACATGTAACAGATCAAAAGTTATTGAGAATCACTGCAGTTTTTAGTTTCTTCATTTACATCACTAGAGCCCTGTACTGCCACCTAACAGGTAGGGTTACTGTATAAGGTTACCAGAGAGGTTTACTGTATCAGGGAAGGATTCAAACTGATTTTTGGAAACTGACATGTCTGGGCATACTGATTCAAACTAAAATTTTGGTCTTCTTTCAATGCCCATTTTTGACTGGATGAGGTAGAACAAATATTTACTTCTCAAAATGTCTTTTTTTCTGTCTTTATCACCAACATGAAAGAACCATGGAGATAGAAGCAGTATTGAACTGCTGAATCTATTTTGAATACTGAAAGCAAAACTACCTTGTGGAGCTCAGAGCATAACCCAGCTGGAAAGCTGGATGTAGAGCTGGGCAGTTAGCACACAGGTTATCTACTTCGCCTCCTCTACTACTAATACCCAATGTAGTTATTTCAGAAATCCCTACTGCACATTGAACACACATTGGGCATAACAGCGGTCTAAAATTAGAAGGAAATAGTAGTTCAGTAGAAAAGGAACACCTTCACGTGACAGGAATATATACAAAATGAACATTGATGTCATTTTCTGAACTGCATTCAAACACCAATCTCATTCACTTTTTAATAGGCAAGCAAAGAGCTCACTATTTAACCTCAAAATGTAGTTCCTCAAAATGTATTTTTAGAAGCACATACTACTTTGTTGATTCAAATGTTCCCAGTCCCTACCTTCGCTCCTAGACAAGTCTCAAAGTCCTTCTTCATATCTGACACAGCAACTTTGTCCTGGGGTCTTTTTGGTCCACTGCAGCAAGGCACAACAGTATGAAGATCCAACTCAACAACCTATTCAGTAAGAAAAACTGGGGTTCAGTACTGCATGACATGCTGAAGCCAGTTAAGACACAGGTGTACTTGACTCTGCTGTTGAATCAAGGCTAAATCTGAAAATTTTATATTCTTTTTTGTAGAAATTAGAGACATATGAGAAGGGAAAGATCAAAAGTGAAGGAACAGTTCTACTTTTAGACCCTACTAGCTCCCAGGTATGGCTCTCAAAAGTAGCCCAGTTATTGAAAAATGGATGTGTGACTGAAGCAACTGAACAACGTACATCGTTCTGAGAATTAAGTCCTTTCACATGTTAACAGCAGGGTCCTTTTCATAAAACAATGATGTGGAGAAATTCTGGTATTGGCATAAACCAGAGCAGAGTATTTGTCTTGGCCCTAGGGAAAAAGTTCAGAGTCTATTGTGAAACATTAGAGATTATCCTATTTTCTTATTCCTCACCCATGTTTCATCTTTGTTTTTGTAGTTCATTTCCACATTTACTAAAGTTTTTGAATAACCATTCAAACCCAAACATAACTTACAAGAAAAATTCTTAAAGTAGAGAAAACTGGGACTATTCTGGAGTTGCCTAGACACAAACTAAGATCTTGATTTTCTTTCATAGAATACAACTTGTCTGCAGTTACTGAGCTTCTAAGTGTCCTGATTCACACAGTAAAATACGTTGCTGAACGTAAGAACAGGGGACAAGGCCTACAGAGACCACATCGACACCATCTTCAAGAGCTCTGTTCAAGTCTGGACTGAAATTCTTATAACAACATGGAACCAGTCATGGTATCTGCACCAGCTACAGCTCAACAGACAGCCAGTCTATACTTGGAGACCAGCTGACTCAACTCAGAGCCCAGTGGAGTAAGACAGCTGTGCAGATCAAGCCAAAGGAATAGAAGGATAAGGAGTCCCTTGATTATTTTTAGTTTCTGTGAAAAACAGACAGTAGTCATATTAAAATATGGCAAGATATAAATCAAGGAGCCAAACAACAATAATTTCTAACCTGTGTGAAGTCTGGATCCTGAGAGGAATTCTTGAAATCTCTTAGCATTCCCACAGCCTCCAGATACTTTTTTGTGCACATAACTTTCTCTTTATCACGGCCTAAGGTGAAAGCCAGATATAGCAAAAAAAGAAAAAAAGAAAAAAAAGGCAAATGAAACAGGAATTAGTATATGACAGAAAGTAAAAATGCATGACTAAGGCTATTTCACACTGATCACACTATACATTGCACAACAAGACTCTTTTAGTGCAAATGTTAGGGACTCACTAGGAACAATGCAACTGAGCAGACTTAGTGGCTTTTGCAGAACAAAAGCTTAGGTTATTGCTTCTGTAAAACAAAGGCTTAGGTTATTGCTTCTGTAATCTGGACAGTCTAGGTTCAAGCAGCGCTAAGCAGATAGGTGGAAAACAATCTAAAATTTTACTCTTCAGAAACATGGACGCTAAGCAATAAACGGCTTGAAAAAGCAAATATGGATTAAAAAGCACCCAAGTTTATAAGGCTCCACCTGATTCAACCATGTCGTTGATTGCACCATACAGACTTGGGATCCCTGCTTTCAATCCCACCTTTAGTTTCTCTTACAACTCACCAGTTTGCACCAGGTACCCAATGCTAATATCATCCACTGGGAAATAGGCAGCTGTTGCTCCATATTCGGGACACATGTTGGCAATGGTGGCTCGGTCAGCAATTGACAGCTGGGCTACACCAGGACCAAAAAACTCCACGAATTTACCCACAACTCCAACTTGGCGAAGGTGCTGTTATAAAAATATAGTGACTATGTCATTGCTAGGTACCAATTGACCTGTGTATGTAAGGTATGAAATCCTGCTTTTGACTTCGTGATTTAGTTTGCCAAAGTCTCCTGGTTTCAAATAGCTATAGAACCCTTAGAAGAGATTTCACAAAGATGAGGATGCAGAGATATGAAGTTTCAATAATAAGATACAACACAGGGATGTATTCCTTTTGAACTTGCTCTTCTTCTCAACTAAACTAGAGTCTATCTTTGAACAACTGTGTTTATCTTAACATGACTTTCCAAGGAATGAAAAGTGTGGTCTCCTTTTCCAGTAAACCCTGAAAGATGGGGAAACAGGAGGAACCAGCTGCACAAGTACACAAATCAAACTGCAAATGTTTGAAAACATACAACACCTGAATGAACTCAGAATCTCAACTTTCCTGAGCTGGAGGTTCTTTCTAGAGCCAGCATTCTAGGATGAATATATAAGTACCAGATTTCTGAGCTCCCACTCAACAGTACTGCTGACCCAGTAATACACTTAATTCGGTCACAAGTCACAGAGTAAATAAAAATATTATGAGCATGTGAGCTAAACACCTGTAAATCAAAGAATTCAGACTGCAGCACTTTCTGTTTTCAAGTTTTACATTACATTACTCTAAGCAAGGCATTCAAATAAAGAGTCAACATGCTTATTTTGAGGTGATAAAGAATCAAGAACCTTTTACAAGCTTTGCTGTTCCTAAATAGGTCTGCACATGAGGAATTGAACTGGCCGTGAGGTATCAGCTCTCTGTTCTGTTTTATCTGGCTTTTGGGAAACAGATTTGCATAGCAAATTCACAGTTGTCTTTGGGCAGCTGATTCCAACCCACAGAGCAACAAAGCTTAAAAAACAAAGAAACAAAAAAGACCAAAATGACTACATGGAAGTACACAGAGGGCTCCTAAGTATGCAGTACAGTGGCTCTGTCTTACAGTACATGCACAGGTTCCAGCAAAAACAATAAAACAGCAGACATGTTCATTACCTTGGTAATGGTGAGCACTATGTCAGTGGATGTTACCAGTGGCTGTGGGTTTCCTAACAGCTTATAGCCAACCACCTCAGGAAGCACCATGCTAATTGGCTGGCCCAACATCACTGCTTCTGCTTCAATGCCACCAACACCTGGATGCAACAGAATTACACAATCAGACCATCCAAAAGATAGCGAAGTGTCAAATATACCCATGAGATACGTTTATTTTGATTTCTTGATTTAAGGTGTGAAAGAGAAGAAGGCACACAGCAAGACAGATTGATCCCTCTGTGAACAGACATTCACCATCCTGTTCCAGTTTTTGCAAGGCTGGGCCATTTTTATTTCCTTTGGCTTCACATTTTCAATCTTGTTCCTCAGCTAATAGATGGATTTTCAGATAAATCTAAGTAACTCACTCCGAGGAGACTTGGCTTTTACAACAAGAGATGTAGAAGTTTTATTTAATGACTTAACCATGCAACGAATAAACAAAGAACAAAAACCCTGATACGGCTTGAAACATGGTGCACTGTTTGTGAACTGTATTACAGACCACAACTATTTGTTATCAAATAAAACCTGAAAAGTTATTTCAAAGAAAGGAAAGAGTACTGGTGTCATGGGTATAGACTGTTCCCTGCCCATGGCAGATGGTTTGGAACTAGATGATATTTAAGGTCCCTTCCAATCCAAACTATTCTATGACTCTAAAGGTTATAGATTTTTCTAAAAAATACTTAATAGAAATAGCTACTTGTTAAAACAATCTTCTTTAAGTCTGTTAAGTTTCAACAGGGCTTTATCATGTGCGGGTGGGAACCTCTGTGTAAGCACACCTGTATTAGAGGAATGCTGTTCAGGTGACTACCTCATCTTACTCAAGTATCAAGATGTCATAGTCATATGCAATCTTAAAAACACAATGCTTCTTATTCACATGATTTTAATTAGCCATTAAGCATCTGTTCTATAACTCTTTGCCTGTAGAAAGTCCCTTGCATGTTTATCTTCCACTTTTAAACCTCCTATGTTTTGTTTAGTTTACTTAATACTGAGCTAGAAAAACTGCCTGTAATACTTGCTTATGCATGCCAAACTGCTACTCCTATCATTATTCCCACTTAATGGTCCCGAAAAATAATTTCCAATTTATTTTATGCAAAATGATACACCTACATCAATTAAAGAGAGAAATCTGTGAAAGATCCAGTCACATGACTCCTTTCAGTTGATGGTGGTGAGCCAGTTGTCAACACAGTCAAGCTGGTGGGCAAACCTGTCTGGCTACCATGGACAGGCATGAAGCAAGTTCAGCACTACCAGCCACTAGCAAGAAATGCTGGATTCAAGAGTGCATGCTTTGAGTATGTATGTTATGGACTATGCCCAGCCATACTTTTCAAATTCTGGAGCAACATGAGGCTAAGTTTACAGGCTTACTCTTCCGAGCAGCTACTGGTATTTTGCAACATCATCTGAGCATGATGGTCCCATCTGCAAACTGCAGCCAAACACAGGATAAAAGAGACATCTCCTATCTCAAAGATGTCATGGCTTTAAATAAAGTCAACTTGTGTGCATCTGTATAACCAGGTCAGCAGAAATTGTTCCATCCTTGACAGGATGCTTCAATCAGTATTTCTACAGCGGTATAACACAGGGCAGAAAACCCACAGTTCCTTGCATCACATGTGCCACTCAGAACTTGACAAGGATCTTTGTGAACGACTAGCATATGCTGTTTAAAAGCAGCACGTCTTGCGTTTTCGTACAGTATCTGTTTCAATAGTGCTCCTATGACCACACCACAGGAAAATCAGAAGTTCAGCTCAGGTTTTTGCTACCACGTCTAGTATGACTGCAAATACTTTCATTTTAGACCTATGTATTTAGTCAATAATCGAAACACTGCAGTTTGCCACTGGCAGCAAAAAAGGAATTACTTTTATTTGTTTCTGTAAAAAGTATGCTGCAGACTACTGATATCAGACCATACCTTGTAGCTTTTTTTTTTTTTTTTCCCCTCAGCTCCCTCCCTGGCCATATTTAACCTATTCAGACTCAGTCAGCACCTTCAGCCTAAAAGAGCCTTTTCAGTACTTTGTGATATGGCAACACTTTGGAACTAGCTAAATGATTACGGAACAAACGGACATACACTAATACTTCACTTCCCTTCTAATTTTCTAAAGCAGATGTTGCCTGGGAACTGGCTGGGCTTCAGTATGCTAATGGTATGTGAAAAGTGATCATCTTTTGCATGCCTTGTTTTTGCATTTTTTCCTTTCACTTATTGAACTGCCTTTATCTTCGCACATGATTTTGTTTCTCGGTTTTCCCTTCTGATTCTCTCCCACATCCTGCTGAGGGGGAAGCGAGTGAGCAACTGAAAGGTGGGGTTTACCTACCAGCTGAGGTCAACTCACAACAGTCTGAAAAACAGCTTAATCAGCCAATGGACTATTCATGATGAGCTACTGCACATACCCCAGCCAAGCACTCCCAAGCCATCTATCATGGTAGTGTGCGAGTCTGTGCCCACCACACTGTCTGGATAGTAGTAGCCGTCCTGATCCATCACCACTCTCGCTAAGTACTCCAAGTTCACTTGGTGGATGATCCCTGAGCCTGGTGGAACAATCCTCATGTTTTTAAAAGCCTGAGAGCCCCACTGAAACAGAAAGAAGTGGATCAAAAGTTTTCAACACACATAAGCACTGGAACAAGTTTTGTTCGTTCCATCTTTGGATGTGCAAATCAGATCAACTCTTTCTGTACCTTTAAGAACTCAAACCTTTCTTTGTTCCTTTCAAATTCCAAGTCCTGATTCTTTTGCAAGCTGTCTGATCTGGAAGTGAAAAATAATCAGCTGTCAGAAAAGAAACAAAAAGTGTCCACCTGATATTTATGTACGGTCAGATATACTCAAAAAGTGAAAGAAGAGTTATTAGCTAATTTAAACATTGATCAATCTCATCTTTTAATCTCACCCCAGCTGTAAACTACAGGCAGTTATAGTGTAGGTTGCCTATAGCATTTAAGAAGTCTTAGAGGTAAAACCTGAAGTTTGGTAACAACTCAAACACTGATCTGCATATTATATAGGTGGTAGGCCTGAAACTTGTAGTTTGGGAAGACCTAGACTACTCATTACACCATTGTGAAGTTTTCAAGACGTAAACCTAGAGAAATCAGCAAAGTAGTAAAGGGAGCTGGAACACAACTGCCATGCAACTTTGGTTAAACAGAGGCTATCACTGGTAAGTGACTGTATGGTTCTTCCTGAAGCCCCCCTGTTTCTATATGGACAGTGCTAACAAACTTTCCACTTACAGCAGCTCCCTAACTTAGGGCTGAGGTGTTAGAAAGAACTGAAGCATGGGGCTGGCCAATGTTGTCTACGTATATGCAAGGCCCACGTAGACTCAAAATAAGGTTAAAACAAGAAGTAGTTATTTGCAAAAAACTATCTAAATAGAGTCCTGGATAGTAATGATAACATAAAATGAACGTTACTGTAATACATAGAAAAAGGATCAAAATAATTGATTTCATCCTGTGGTAAAGATGAAATCATACCTTGTTCAGAAAGAAACACACTGTTTCCCAAGTTTCCCTGTTTCCCACTGTTTCCCATCTTAAAAATTATGCAGATGCCAATTACAAACCAAAAAGGTTAGGCTTTTAGTTTATTAGATTGGTGTTAGAATGCCTATTACCCCAGAGATCAGTCTGGAAATTATTTTTAATTTTGTGTCTCTTTCTAAAATCCTTAGTGCTATGTTAAGATTTAGATACAACACTTCTAACGAAAACTAAAAGGAGTTGATTTTTGACAGCAATGTATGTCAAAATTTTTTCGCCTTTTCTCTCTCATCAGCCATGAAAGGGCACCCATGAATTTGTATCCTTATGAGTCTACAGTTTTAAAAAAAAGATAAGAAAAGGTTACATTTAAAATCTTTCTTTCTTCTATGAAGTAGATTTTATGATACATTTTTGCTCAAAAGTTCAGTATTTTTACTCTGAAGAGGCCTTGAAATATTGGCACTGACAGAATGTTCTTTATGTTCTTTAATTTCCACCTTCTATTACTTTTCTTCCTTGTAATGCCATAATTTAAGTGGCCTGCTTCAAAACCATCTCATACAGAGCGAAATAAATACACAGTATTTTAGCAGACCAACATACTTCAGAAGTTTGGAAAATGGAAGGAAACCACCAGGAAACATGTAATTGCAGGATCCGCTTTGAAGAGTATTTTGGGAGGCACACGTTTACAGACCATGGAGGTTAAAAGGACCCTTATGTATTGTATTTACTTGCAGGTCTAGTAAGTGTTTGTCTGTCTCTTGCATACTGAAGAGTCATTAGCATTATGCTTTCCTGTACTTTTGGGGACCATATTAATCAATGTGTTCTCTGTGGAGGTATTAAACTAGCAAACAGCTGGGTTAGGGCAGCTCAGGTCTATTCCTATATTAATAAGGAAGAAAGGAGACAGTCTTGCTTGTCCTTTCCAAAAAGGCCCACAAGGTCAAAAAGTGCATGTGGAAAAAAGTTATTTCTGAACAACTAATAATAATGCGATATTATTATGGAAAATTGTGATCACCACAGGTCTGGACTGTGCCTGTTTCCATTAACATTTATTCCAGGCTTGTGCTACTTAGGAATGCTCTACAGAAAAAAAAATAAAAAATCCATTTTGTTCACAACAGCAACACATACAGCAGTTTAACTTAATCACTTGCTAGGGTCCAAATGCTTCAGTATCACCAATTACACTATCAGTAATCGGAACTAGCTTCCTAATTAACCTTAAGAAGTAAGAGTGAATTTGTGTCCTTACCGCCTGTTAAAATCAACCTGGATGGAGTGATCTATCACTAGATCAGCAGGACAGATAGGATTGATTTTTTCAGGGTCCCCACCAAGTTTCTTCATAGCATCACGCATTGCAGCAAAGTCAACAACAGCAGGTACCCCACTAAAATGAAAG